>NW_026986451.1:0-25912 GCF_018555375.3 Anguilla rostrata
AAAATATGAAAGTTGCCAATAACCAGGAATATACAGCTTTAACAATGTTGAGAGGCAATCATTTGGATGGATTTTCCGCAAAGATTGTACAGTTGCAAAAGCAATAGTTTAAATGTTTAATTGGGATGGCAGGTACGGTATGCCATCCCGCCAAGTTATGCCTTGGCGGGGCAGCATGCCCCATACCTATACAGCCCAGAGAGTTTGGCACTTTTCAGGGTTCCCTTCAAACATAACTGCAATGACCACAGACTCTCAGCCCATAAAAACATTCATTTCTGTACCTTCTGACCTCATTTCAACAGACAGAATTCACAAACAATGTCACACGTCCGCACAATAAAGCCCCAAACTTAGGGGATTTCGTGTTTTTTCCTTCTTCTTCTTCCTGCCTGATTACATCATCATAAATGCTCCAGGCCCACAAAGAATACATCTCTCCATTGGAAATTTGGGTATATCAGTCAATAGAAACATCAGATACACACACAAATATACACATGCACGTTTTGAAGTAGAAACCTTTGCAGCCATAATGTCTGCAGTCTTTTAGCTCACTGGGTTGCCGTTGGAACTTTTTGTAACAGATGCAGGTTCATCCCCCCTCGGACTCACGCGATCCTCTAACTAATTACACTGGATTGATGGCTAACTAAAAATAAAACATTTAAACTATTGCTTTGGCATCTGTAAAATCCTTGTGGGAAACTAATTTATATTTCACAAATCCAAATAAAATACACCCACACATTAGACAGTTCCACCTTCGCCTTCAAGTTTTACATTAGGTACCTTGCTAAAGATAGAACAGATTGCGTGTATAATGTTACTATAGACGGCTCTGAAACTAAGCACTAAAATCAGTGATGCATTTCTGTCTGGTAGGTAACATTACTGGTCGTACAGAAACTGGCGAAGATAATGAGTTCTCCATGCCTGCTATATCGCTTTTTTAAAAGTCAAAATGGTGGCATTGTGCTAGTACTGGTACTGTAACTACTTCTTAACTAGACTACTGTAGCGACCCTGCAACGCCATATTTCTAAATTAATGCTAGCTAGCCCTATATATATCCTCTACTGACATGCAGACAATTAGTAGGTCTGTCATGTACAATAGCCCATCAAAACCACTTTCATTTAAAAATGACATGCACTTTCATTTATTTGTCTTTAAATCATTCATTCAAATCTAGGCCTGCCATTAAAAGTATTGATATTAAAATTGTTACATGAAACAATATCTTAGCTCACACAAATTAAACAAGCTGTATTCCAAAGCAATGCTACCCAATGTTTCCTGAATAGTTTAAAGTAATTTGGCCCTTTGGGACTTTGTATGACTGGCATGCCCTTATGATCGAATCTATCATTTCTGTATATGTTGCATGTCCTCCTGCAGAATTCCCTCGAGGTTGTGGATATTGGAAATTCAATCACAATCTATTAAAGGACAATATATTTATAACCAAAACAAAATAATTAATCACAGATTTTTTTTCTCATAATATAGGATCAGCAGATCCTCTTATTGTGTGGGATACATTTGAATGTGCATTTAGAGACCACTCAATCCAATATTCTTCATTAAAACAAAAACAGTTCATATCAAAAGAGAAAAAACTGACAAAAGAAATTGAAGTGCTTACATTACGTGTTGATGGCTCTGATAATACGTCAATAGATGTGTTGGACAAATTAGATGGAAAGCAGTAAGAACTGGAAGAACTTATTCAAGAAAGTTCAAGTACTATATACTAGAGAAATAAAGCAAACTGGATGGAAAAGGGTGAAAAATGTAATAAATTGTTTTAAATCTTCAGGATAGAAATGCAACTAAAAATAATATATAGAAATTAATTACAAATAATGGTGCAACTCTTGCTGCCCCGGTTGAAATATTGAATGAGGAAGCAAAATATTTTACGGAGATGTTTTCCTTTCAATCTCCACCAACTCCGCTAAATTATGCATATTGCAATGTATTTTTTCCAAAAAAACATGTTAAACTCTCGGATACACAGAATCGTGCGAAGGCCTAATTACAGAAGATGAACTCCTCCTGGCAATTAGGTAATTTCAGTCAGGAGAAACACCCGGCCTTGAAGGCATCCTGATCGAGGTGTATGAAACATTTTATGAACTAATTAAAGACCCGCTACTTACATGTTTTAATTATTCATATGATAAGGGTATACTCTCTGATATTCAACAAGAAGGTTTAATTTCTCTATTATTAAAACAAGAGGCCAACGGTCAATATAAAGATCCAGTTTACTTAAAAAATTGGAGGCCTCTTACACTTCAGTGTTGTGATGCTAAAATATTAGCAAAATGTTTAGCGTATCGTATTAAAAGGGTCCTGTCGGATATTGTCCACCATGATCAGTCAGGCTTTTTACAGGGACGATACCTGGGGGACAATATAAGACAATTGCTTGAAATTATAGAGCATTATGAGACTTCAAAGAAAGCCGGCTTAATTTTCATAGCAGACTTTGAAAAAGCCTTTGATAAAGTGCATCTGGATTTTATTTACAAATGCCTAGAATTCTTCAACTTTGGTGAATCTCTAATAAAATGGGTTAAAGTCATGTATAGCAACTCCACATCTAAAGTTACAAATAATGGTTATTTTTCAGAGAATATTACATTATCAAGCGGCGTAAAACAAGGCTGCCCTCTGTCACCATACTTATTTATTATGGCAATTGAAATACTTGCAATAAAGATAAGATCAAATATTAATATCAAAGGATTAGAAATTCAAGGTTTAAATACGAAGATCTCAATGTATGCTGATGATACAAGCTTTCTGCTGAGCCCACAACGTTTATCCCTGCAAGGTCTTACTGAAGGCCTAGATCACTTTTCTAATCTATCAGGCTTAAAGCCAAACTATGACAAATGTACAATACTAAGAATTGGATCTCTGAAAGATACTAAATTTATTTTACCATGTAATCTACCAATAAAATGGAAGAATGGATCAGTTGACATACTCGGTATTCACATCCCCAAAAATATGAATTAATATTTGGGGTATTGAACAGTCACCCTTGTGCAGATTCTGCCAAGAAGAGACTGAGTCAGTGGGCCATTTATTTTGGTATTGTCCCTTCGTGGGCCTTTTTTGGATGCGGGTTCAGGGCTGGTTTTCTGGCTATAATGGTCAGTCATCACTATAATGGTGAGTTTAAGAAAAACCCAATCCATATTAGGGGAGAATATTGTGCATGAGAGATGCACTGAGAGCACATGGAGGACACTCACTCACTTAGCTGAGGCTAGTGCGAGCAGCAACGCTGTCTGGAGAGACAGCAGTTTTAAATCTATCTCATTTATAGGCTCAAACGGCCTTAAAGAGAGAGCCTCCAGCTCCAGTGATAAATCCCAAGGGGAAATGAGCTTTTTAGCAACAGGCAGAGAATAGTAAGCCCCCTTCATGAACCTGTGAATGAGGGGGTGCTGCCCCACTGCATAGTCTCTGAACCCAACATGACAAGCAGTGAGAGCTGCCAGGTCGACCTTAATGATAGTAAAGGATTTCTCTTTATTTGTAACAGAGCACTGGTAAGGCACTGACTGACAAGAGGCACACCATCTTTAAAACACCTGACACTTATTGTCATAAAGTGGCCTGGTAGAGGGCGCTCTCGTGCTCTGGATGGTTGCAGCCACGTGAGGGGGAAGCCCTAATGCGTTGAGGTTATGCCTCTCACGGGCCAAGCTCATAGAGCTACTCGCTCGGGGCAGGGGTGGTGTATTTCCCTGTTCACCTGAGACAGGAGGTCCATGCGTAGCGGGAGTGTGCATGGCTGTACATAAAGGAGAGGGATAATCACTGCAGTAACATTCCCACAGTCTGCGGATTGAGACACCATTCCCCATTCAGTGGGTTTCCCCTTGACAGCAGATCACCGCTCTTGTTTAGAATTCCTAGAACATCAGTCAATCAATCATATTTTATTTGTATAGACGCTTTCAACGGTAACAACATAAACAAACGTTACTGCTCATGTGCGTTGTTCTGGCCCTAACTTCCGGCAGACTTCCGCAAACAATCAATAACAACAGAGTCCCTTTAGACTATTTCTGATAACAAGCAAAATAAATGACAAGTAAATTATGTTAGCGAGCTAGTTAAAACTATGGCAAGCCAGTATTATTTGGGGTTACCAGTCAAAGAAAAGAACCGTTACTTGGCCAAAATCAAATGCGATAACGTTACACTACCAGAAAAACAAGCGACAGAAAGAGATAACTGTTGACAGTATTGCACCTTGCGGAGCATCATACATTCCTTGCATAATCCATAACTATTCTGGTTACATGCACATTCTTGTGTAAAAAGTGCACTCTTTCTATTACATTGCTTAAAAACGATGATTGCATGAGACACAAAATGGGGCTAGTGCTGGGCAGCATGTGTAGCCAATGCAATTACTATAGGTATTTATTTGTATAGCATTGATGGAAAAACATTGTGGCTCTAATATTTTGGGTCATCTTGCTAGTTTACCACAACAAAAAATAATCAGGCAAAGTAACATTGTCAAGTCATTGGAAACAGGTATCCTAACGTTCGTTCACAACGTAGCTATAGCGTATCAACTACCAGCATTGATCTAACGTTTCTGTGTATTGGGATGGCAGGTAGCCTATGCCATCCCGCCAAGTTACGCCTTGGCGGGGGCATGCCCCATACCTATACAGCACTGAGAGTTTGGCACTTTTCAGGGTTCCCCACAGAAATAACCACAACAGCCACAGACACTCAGCCCTTAAAAACACTAAATTCTGTACATTCTGACCCCATTTCAACAGACAGAATTCATAAACAACTTCACGTGTCCACAAAATAAAGCCTCAAACTAAGGGGATTTTGCGTCTTCTTCTACATCTTCTTTTTCTTCTTCTCATTCTTATTTTTCCTGCCGCCTATCCCACTAACAACATGTCTCCCCATTGGACATTTCACTGACACCAGCCAAGTCTTCATCTACACGACCCAATCAAAAACGCGCATACACACGCAAAATACCCATACCTTTTTACTCTGAAACATTTCCAGTTTAAACAGCTAGTCCGCCTGTGGCCTAGTGGGCAAGGTTACAGCCATGGGAACATGGGGTCGTGGGTTCAAGCCCAGCCCAGGAACACTTTTATTTAACCTGCTTCGACCCTCACTAATAATTGTCTACTACTTATCAATTATTGCTTTTGCACCATATCTACCTGCCGTTCACCGAACGTATACACTGCATTATGACGTACCGTCTGTACGTTCAGTTATTAACCGGCTACAATATTGCTAAGCCATATGGATTCAATGGGAGCTCTTCTGTGCTTACTGGCCTGTGTTCTTCTTTAAAACCACCGGCAGGTTTGCTAGTGATATTTCACGCATTGCATAGCTATGGCATGGTGCTACACTAACGAAGTCACAGACTGGTAAACCTTCGGTTGAAGGCTTGAATCCCGCCTCGCCCTCAGGGAGATCATTTTCCTCTTTTACACTAACGTTTTCTTACGCTTATATTTGCTTTACCAAAACTCACTCACAGCCACCCATATGCATTTCATGATGGCAAATGTATTCCTTTTATTAAAAAGTTACACCAGTTCACCACTGTGCCATTTCTACTAACTATATTTCTTCACTTGGCTACCGTAGAAAACCTTCTTATCAGCAAACGCCACGTTTCTACATTAATGTTACCTCGCCCTGTTCTCTATCTAGCCACATAGGCTACAAACAATTACAACGTATGTACGTTCGGCAACTCCGCATTAAAACATTACATTTAAAATCATGATTCACTCATAATTATAACTACTAGCACTGAACATGAGAAAAACACAGCAGTGCAATAGATTTCACACGTTATTTAACCCTCCACTTTAACAATTCATGCTTAATACAGACTTATATAGTATACCATTTGATAAGGAAACTAAGCTCGCTCATGGTCACTTCATGGTTACTTCGCACTATAGTCTGTGATCATGTCAACCTTCACCTACATGCCCATTCTGCTAAAAACATATTGTTTCAACTACGCAATTTCATCATTTCGCCTAATTTATCTCACACTGTTGTTATTTTCTCATATGCAAAGCCTGCTGGGGCATATGCGTCTGCTCCTATTCTCCACTATCAACTTTTCCGGTTCTAGCTTAACAAAACAGCAAAGAGGATTCCTACCTGCAGATAAGCCTATCAAAATGCCTTATAAACCTTACAAACACTAAAAGTGCATCTTCACGAAATGACAGACAACGGAGCAGGACAGAAGGGTACACAAGTTCCGACCTAGGCAGCTCTAAGTCTACGGGCTTGCTGATTCTTTTGTCAATCAAATCTCGTTGGATGCCTGTCAAATCCGTGAGTAGCCTACATACACTGGCCATATTTCACCTTTTCTGATGCGTTTACATTTACACCACTGCACCCTTTGTCACAGCCACTGTTTTACATATATAGCAAACCAAAACTGCTAAACGGTACACGCTCATCAGACTGTACAAATTCACACAAGGATAGCCATAATCCACAACCGTTTCTTACAGGGTCACTTCGCATTTCTCACTCTCGTAATAAAACGCTTTGCAAAAAGAAATGATATCTCATAAAAAACACGTTTTCAACGTACAAAAATGCCAAGTTACTCACACATACAAGACTTACACCGTCTATAACTCATTCATTCAGACTAGTTACGGTACTACAAACAACATAGGCTATCTTGCCCCACAGAAATTTAAAAACATGTATTCCAAAGCAATGCTACCCAATATTTCCTCAATTCTTTCAAGTCACTTGGCCCTGTGTTTTGTAATCTTAACATATTACAATGTCATGCAAACTTTGTGTCAGATCAAAGTGTCAAATATTTCGTATTGCCTCATGGAACACATTGAAATTCATGTAGAAAACTGCTGGTCAGTCACTACAGGAAGCATATTTATCCAGAAAACATATGTTTATACTTGCTTCTGAACTGAATTTGAGTAAATGTACAAGTGATTGTACATTTGCAGCGTACAATAAATACATGTAAAATACATATTGTACATACATACATAGAGAACTTCTTTATCCCCATGGGGACATTTCCCTCGCAGCATGTTACATTCACATTTACGAACAGACATTTATACCAAGAAACACAATGATTCACGCAACAGAAAGGCTGGGCACCAAAATACATACATACCAATACAAATTGGACATATAGACGCCTATTCAATCAATCTTGACTGTGAGAAAGCCATCCACACATATGTTTGGCCTGTCCATGTACTGCACGCTTATATACACACAGGGCCAAGTGACTTGAAAGAATTGAGGAAATATTGGGTAGCACTGCTTTGGAATACATGTTATTAAATTTTGGTGAGGCAAGATAGCCTAGATTGTTTGTAGTACCGTAACTTGGCGTCATTTTGATATCAATACTTTTAATGGCAGGCCTGGATTTTGGCAGTCTGAATGAATGAGTTATAGACGGTGTATGTCTTGTATGTGTGAGTAACTTGGCATTTTTGTACGTTGAAAACATGTTTTTTATGAGATTGGGATGGCAGGTATGCCATCCCGCCAAGTTACGCCTTGGCGGGGGCATGCCCCCATACCTATACAGCACCGAGAGTTTGGCACTTTTCAGGGTTCCCCACAGAAATAACCACAACAGCCACAGACACTCAGCCCTTAAAAACATTAAATTCTGTACATTCTGACCCCATTTCAACAGACAGAATTCATAAACAACTTCACGTGTCCACAAAATAAAGCCTCGAACTAAGGGGATTTTGCGTCTTCTTCTACATCTTCTTTTTCTTCTCATTCTTATTTTTCCTGCCGCCTATCCCACTAACAACATGTCTCCCCATTGGACATTTCACTGACACCAGCCAAATCTGCACCTACACGACCCAATCAAAAACGCGCATACACACGCAAAATACCCATACATTTTTATTCTGAAACATTTCCCGTTCAAACAGCTAGTCCGCCTGTGGCCTAGTGGGTAAGGTTACAGTCTTGGGAACATGGGGTCTTAGGTTCAAGCCCAGCTTGGAACACGTTTCTTTAACCTGCTTCAACCCTCACTAATAATTGTCTACTAGCCTACTTATCAATTATTGCTTTTGCACCATATTTACCCGCCGTTCACGTTTCAGTTATTAACCGGCTACAATATTGCTAAGCCACATGGATTCAACGGGAGCTCTTCTGTGCTTACTGGCCTGTGTTCTTTAAAACCACCGGCAGGTTTGCTAATGATATTTCACGCATTGCATAGCTATGGCATTAGCTAACGAAGTCACGGCAAATGTATTCCTTTCATTAAAAAGTTACACCAGTTCACCACTGTGCCATTTCTATTAACTATATTTCTTCACTTGGCTACCGTACAAAACCTTAATATCAGCAAACGCCACGTTTCTACATTCATGTTACCTCGCCCTGTTCTCTATCTAGCCGCATACGCTACAAACAATTACTACTTATGTACATTCTGTAACTCCGCAGGTTGAACAGCTAATCCGTCTGTGGCCTCGTGGGTAAGGTTACAGGCTTGGGAACACTGGGTCGGATGTTCAAGCCCAGCTTGGAACCCGTTTCTTTAACTTGCTTCGACCCTCACTAATAATTGTCTACTACTTCTTAATTATTGCTTTTGCACCATATCTACCCGCCGTTCACCGTTCAGTTATTAACCGGCTACAATATTGGTAAGATTCATTATGACTTACCGTCTGTACGTTCAGTTATTGACCGCCTACAATATTGCTAAGCCATATGGATTCAACGGAAGCTCTTCTGTGCTTACTGGCTTGTGTTCTTCTTTAAAACCACCGGCAGGTTCGCTAATGATATTTCACGCATTGCATAGCTATGGCATTAGCTAACGAAGTCACACACTGGTAAACCTCACTCACTCACGGCCACCCATATGCATTTCATGACGCAAATGTATTCCTTTTATTTAAAAGTTACATCGGTTCACCACTGTGCCATTTCTACTAACTATATTTCTTCACTTGGCTACCGTACAAAACCTTAATCTCAGCAAACGCCACGTTTCTACATTCATGTTACCTCGCCCTGTTCTCTACCTAGCCACATAGGCTACACACAATTACAACGTATGTACGTTCTGCAAATCCGCATTAAAACATTACATTTAAAATCATGATTCACTCATAATTATAACTACTAGCACTGAACATGAGAAAAACACATTAGTGCAAAAGATTACATTACAGGCAAATAATGTGTGCAATGTTATTTGACCCTCCCCTTCAACAACTAACGTTCAATACAGACTGTTATATATACCATTTGATAAGGAATATAAGCTCGCTCATGGTCACTCCATTTACTTCGCACTATACTCCGTGATCATGTCAACCTTCACCTACATGCCCATTCTGCTAAAAACATATTGTTTCAACTACGGGATTTCGTAATTTCATTTTAATTTCTCTCACACTGTTGTTATTCTCTCACATGCAAAGCCTGCTGGGACATATGCGTCTGCTCCTATTCTCCACTATCATGTTTTCCGGTTCTAGTTTAGCAAAACGGCGAAGAGGATTCCTACCTATCAAAATGCCTTATAAACCTTACAAACACTAAAAGTGCATCTCCACGAAATAACAGACAATGGAGCAGGACAGAAGGATAAACCTTACAAACACTAATAGTGCATCTCCACGAAATAACAGTCAACGGAGCAGGACAGAAGGCTACACAAGTTGCGACCTAGAGAGTTATAATTCTACGGGCGTGTTGATTACTTTGTCAGTCAAGGCTCGTTGGATGGACGTCAAATCCGTGAGTACATACCATATTCCATCTGCGTTTCTGATGCGTTTACGCTTACGCCACTGCATCGTTTCTCACAGCCACTGTTTTACATATATAGCAAACCGAAACTGCTGAACGGTACACGCTCATCAGACTGTACAGATTCACACAACGTTAGCCGTAATCCACAACCGTTTCTTGCAGGGTCGCATTTCTCACTCTCATAATAAAACGCTTTGCAAAAAGAACTGATATCTCATAAAAAACACGTTTTCAACGTACAAAAATGCCAAGTTACTAAAAAGTATTGATATCAAAATGACGCCAAGTTACGATACTACAAACAATATAGGCTATCTTGCCTCACCGAAATGACATAAGATGTATCTCAAAGCAATGCTACCCAATATTTCCTCAGTTCTTTCAAGTCACTTGGCCCTGTGTATAAGCATGCACTACATGAACAGGCCAAATATATGTGTGGATGGCTCTCTCACAGTCAAGATTGATTGAATAGGTGTGTGTATGTCCAATTTGTATTGGTATGTAGGCCTATGTATTTCGCTGCCCAGGCTTTCTGTTGCGTGAATGATAGTATGTTTCTTGGTACAAGTGTGTTCGTGAATGTGAATGTAAGATGCTGCCAGGGAAATGTCCCCATGCGCATAAAGAAGTTCTCTATGTATGTATGTACAATATGTGTTTTACATGCAGTATTTATTGTACGTAGCAAATATACAATAACTTGCACATGTACTCAAATTCAGTTCAGAAGCAAGTATAACCATGTTTTCCGGAGAAATGTGCTTCCTGTCGTTGCTCAGCAGCAGTTCTGTACATTAATGAATTTATACATTCATTTCAATGTACAATGTTCAATGTGTTCCATGAGGCAATTCGAAATATTTGTCTCTTTGATTAGACAGAAAGTTTGCATGACATTGTGAAATGGTAAGATTAGAAAACACAGGGCCAAGTGACTTGAAAGAACTGAGGAAATATTGGGTAGCATTGCTTTGAGATACATCTTATGTCATTTCGGTGAGGCAAGATAGCCTATATTGTTTGTAGTATCGTAACTTGGCGTCATTTTGATATCAATACTTTTTAGTAACTTGGCATTTTTGTACGTTGAAAACGTGTTTTTTATGAGATAATTTATACGTTACTAGCTATGTTTAGCTAGCTAGCTAGCTACAATCAATTTAGTTAGCTAATTGTTCATAACTATTGAAGACTTGTTACTGGTCAGCTAGCTATTATTAGCCATCGCTTATCATGAGTTTGTTACCTGAAACAAAGTCAGTGCTACAGTGAAAGCACCTATTCGACCACCTTCGTTCGACAGACAGGAAAACGTAAACTGATTTGCAACTATGTATAAAATAGGTGAAATATCGTGGTTATTTTTTCAACACTTTCACGAATTTTTTCCTGTGCCGGAAAATAAGTCAGAGGTTGTCCAGCGCTAGCTTTTGTTTGCTAAGGAGACGTGTATCCACAACCCTATATAAATGAATGGAACTTAACATAAATTTGCTAGCATGCTGTATAAGTGTCCTGTCTTGCGTATTTGAGGTTAATATAAGAAAGGGTGGTCCCTATCAGCACGTCTAGGAATCCGTACATATTCATTGTTGTAACTCAAGTCGCAGGACGCAAAATAGCCGTTGGGAAAGCAGTTTGAAAGTATGAAGCAACGTCTGCGCCATTGGCTTTAATGGGTCACGATGAGATAATTGCTTGTCTTAAAGTTGATATAGTAAATAAGCCTGTATTAGTATTACTAAATGTGCATGTATGATGTTGGTTTATTTATTTATACAGTTTATTATTTGTATTTTTACAGGACTTACATTTTAATAGGTAACGATGTGCAGTTATTTCTCAAAAATACGAAGTAACAATGGGCATGCACCAGCTATAATAATCGCAGGGATTCAAGCAATTCGTTTCACAATTCCCTAGTGGGGTTACAAAGTTAAATAATGTATTTTTTACAAATTTTCGAAATGGCATTTGTTCCAAGTTGCACCCCACAGCACAACAACCTGAGCCCAACGTCAGTCTGCTCATCAGTTTAACTTTCACTCTGTTTGTAATCGGTGCCATATTAGCCAGTAAACACAAACCCAATAATAAACAAACACAGATTGGAAGTTAATTTAAGGCCAAGTACATAACCTTGGCAACGTGCGTGCGTCCGATGAAAACGTCTATAGCATATTTCACATAAATTGTCACAATACGCTTCACAGACAACCCTGGCCTAAACCCCCACAAGAGCAAGTCTAAAGCAACATGGGTCATGCGTAACCACAGAAACAAAACAAGAAACAAAACAAACAAAAAAAAATAAAAATCAAATGTGGAGAAATGTCCTGTTTTACAGATTTCATATTTAACCAGGTTAATTGGGACAATGAAAGTGACAAATGTTTAATAAAAGCTTAAAAAAAAAAAAAAAAAAGTGGGGGCTTAATTTCTCTAAACATGGTTCTTTAGGATCACGTTACTTCTCTTGCTAGGCAGAGGGTAGAGGGCATAATGCTCATAATACAGCAAGAAACAAGGAGACTCCTCACTCCTCAAGAACGTTTTCAAATAATTTTCAAATGCCCCCATTTATTACATTTTTTGTGCAGTTTATATTACTCCACAAGGTCTACCAAACATTTGGCACGGGGTTTTAAAAGAAACAAATGACTTAATACATCAGGCTTTTGTTATCATTATTATTATCATTGTTACAATAATAATTAAATGCAGCGCAATAATTAGCCATTTATATTCGCAAAAGCGTGCGAGAATAAAATGAATGGATGGATTATAGGGTAAATTTCTACCAGCAGTAAAAGTTAGTGGCAATAATCAATTGTAGTGTTCTCATATAGCCACTAGATGGCGCTGCAGTGTAATTCCAGTTGAAAACGATCATGCCGCAGTTGCAATGCTGGTAGATCGTGCCAGGTGAACTGAAGAGTAGCACAGCTGGTACACGGGTCTGGCACAGCTTCAGGTACAATATCGCAGGTCTGACCAATGATATGACTGCTTAGATAAAACCTTCGTGTTATTTTATATACTGGTGTATATATTTAAGTTGTCTGTGATAGTACGCTGCTTAGTTCTTCACTGGCTCCACTAGCTAGGATGGTTCATGAAGTAACGTTAAGGTAGGTTGGTCTGCTAGCTAGCTGTTAGGTAGCTAACGCCTGCCTGTGAGTCAAAGCCAAAGCTAAATTTACAACAACTGCAACAATTGTCAACTTGAGGGTCATGTTGTTTGAAGAAAATGATAAAAGAATGATATTTGCCAAAGGTGCGTTCAAGTTCAGCGAACAAGGCGAATGTTTGCAAACTATTTCAAACTTTTTTCCGTTAGCTTTGTGTTCGACGGGAACGTTGGCAAACATAAGCGAACGGTCTGAAAAGGTAGAATGATATTTGCAATGTGTTAATAGTTATTATCATATAATTGTTTTATCTAACTGTAGTTCTATATTTATTTTCAAAGAATAACTAGCTGAGGTAACAGAAAACGGCTCAGAGCGAGCTGTCATTGCTATGGTAACCAACCGACCCTCCTAACGGCCACATTTTAAACAGTGTCGTCAAGCTTACCGTCACATTAAATTAGAATTCGAAATTTTGTATCCGCTTTTTAGGTCTGACGTCACTCGTGACGTATTGACCATTTCCAGGTCCAAACCAGAAACTGTGAAAAGGTCCAAACACTCCTTCAGATCCCGAACCTGTGTACCTTTTCACGATCACTTCTATAGTGAGGCACCATTGAGGGTTAAAAAGGGTCTAAATTCCTTCAACTCCAATAAAATCAATGCCCTACAAAATCCAGCATTCGAAAGCAGTTAAAACAGCAACATTATTCTTTCGGTTTTCAATTGTTGTTACGTCCCCTCCCCTTTTCAGTGTCCAATTTCACAATTGATATCAACGTTGAATCACAGTTCTAGTTACTGGCTTCATTTAGGAATGCCAACAATCCGGAAAAATATGGAATCGTCCCTTATTTTAACAGTAGATAGGCGTTTCGTATTTAAGTCATGGCTACGGGACGCATTTTCATCCATATCTGTAAATGATTGTGTTTATATTAACAGCTGTTTTGAATACAATTAAATAGTTAGCTAGCTAGCTAACCGGCATAACAAGCATGCTGTGAGACCATTCTGACCTAAAACCAATATTGGGTAGGTGACAAGTGACGGCGAACCTATCATAAAGCTAACTGGCATTCAAAACCCGTTTCAGAGGTTCTTAGAAAGACGTTATACACTGCGCGACCACACCATTTAAAAAGCAAGACAGAGCTAGGGAGATTAATTTGATTGAGCTATGGTTTCGCATAGTGCTAATTGTATGGTATAAAACAAGAAGGAACTATTTTTTCTTGTTAGAATCGTTGATTTCATAGAATTAACCACCAGTTTTTGCTCAACAGCCGTACAAATAGTAAAACTACCATTATTTTCCAATAACGGGACAGCCCGTCGCGGTTTATTCCTTACATATAATACAGTGGTAAGAATATATGGTAACAGGTGTACAGTAATGATAAACTGTAATGTAGACAGGTTGTGCACTAATAATGAGAACTGATAAGGACAGGTAGGATGTAAACAGCTGACTAACGTTAGCACCCACTGGCGCCAAACTTTGTTTTTCTTCATTCGTTTAAGAACTTAATTATCAACTGCAGCCATTTCCTCTTCTCTTTCTCATCGCAAGGAAAGCAGCAGAATGACAATTGAATAGTTTTTTTGAACTCAGATCTATTCAAACAACAAGGGACACAGCACTGCGACATGTTGAAAAGACGAGATCCTCAGCCAACGCAGTAGAGCAGTGGTTCTCAACTCGGGCCAGAAAGGGCCGGTGCGGGTACAGGCTTTTATTCCAACCAAGCAGTTACACACCTGATTCTACTAATCAAGGTCCTTAGTAAAGACTCCAAAGGTTGATTAGTAGAATCAGGTGTGTAACTGCTTGGTTGGAATAAAAGCCTGTACCCGCACAGGCCCTTTCTGGCCTGAGTTGAGAACCACTGCAGTAGAGGCTTGGACCTGGAAACAGTATTATCGGAATGTCCATACGTCACGGCTTAACAAGCGAATTGAATGCGATTTCATTTTACCTTTGTGAAACTTTTACAATTAGTGCCAAAAACGCTGTATTAGTTAACCATAAATTGTTTGATAACTTGATGGTTACAAGATTAGGAAGAAAATAATATAACAGTAGTGTATTCAGCTAATGGGGTTCACGTGTACATTAATAATTATATGTATCTATTCATAACGATGAATATTGAACGTTTTTAAAACGTATAGATGTTCATGGACCAAAGAACATTTCAGGTGAGGTAAAGTGCACCACAAAAATGCTGTTTCTTGTGTTTGCAGATTAGATGAATGTTTGCAAGTCAGATAAGTTCATCATATGAAAAGGGTTTGGCAATGAATCCCTTGCAGTAGACTCCCAACCTTAAGGTTTCATCATATTTATTGGTGAATAGAGCCCAGTAATTGCCTTAGACTATTGTGAATAAGTCAGAATACTTAAAGAACGTAATTTACACACCCCCTCCCTGTTTTTGTGTGAACATCTCAGGAATGCGTAGGTGCATATATATATAACTGCCAAGGTACACATTATCACAGCTGTGAATTTGTGTGTGTGTGTGTGTGTGTGTGTGTGGTCTCTCCTCTCCTCTCAGGCTGGGTTGGTGTAATCTCACAGAGGGCTGCTGTGATGTTCTGGCCTCAGTCCTGCGTTCTCCTCACTCAGAGCTGAGAGATCTGGAGCTCAGAGACAATGAGTTGCAGGATTCAGGAGTGAGAGCGCTCTCTGCTGGACTGGAGGACCCACACTGTAAACTGCAGAGACTGGGGTGAGTACAAACCAGAAACAAAGCGGCCAAAACCAGACTTCGTTTTTGAAGCTCATTTCCTGGTCTTGTTGTTCCTGGTTGCTCACTAGCATCACTACGGTTGGCTCCAGTAGAGGTGTTTTCATATCCGTTTCCATGTAAGTCTACGGTACAAATGTGGTCAAAATACAAAGTCAATACTTTTTTCTCATGAGAACAAATAGTCACAATATGTGTATTTTATTCATCTTATGACTGTCCATGGGTCGATTTCATGATTTATTGTGTCATTTGGGCACTGTTATAATATTTGTTGTGGACCAATGAGGTACAGTTTACGTCACTTCCTGATTACTGCGGAGGACTACGCTACAGTAGGGGCTACAGTCTATGGTCACTGGGGTGGGAGGTGGCGCCTCTTGGCCTTGACATTGCGGCTCCGACCACAGTAGCTACACCTGTGCGAAGTCAGAAAATGCAGGCATCCCATTTTGTAGTGATTTCATTGTGGCGTGTGCTATTTACAGCAGCACTAGACGACCATAAAATAATCCTGCTCTGAAGTTTTTCAGTAGCCGAGTCAATCAGCGTAATCAGCTTGCTATATTTGGTAGTCCAGTAGCCTATGCTAAAACAGTTCGCAACTTCACCTACCAAGCCATTTGACTAGCTAACCCTAACCGGCAAATATTCAATCTGTCAAAACGTGTTTGACGGCTTATCAGTCATGTACATTGCGTAAATGTCTGCCTGGGCCATGCTTCACGCATGTGACAACGCTACTATAATCCCGATTTTGGGGTAAACACTGCAAAATTTTGCACGAAGCGAATTAAGAGTCTTAAAGCTTATTTGCTGAATAACATACAACACACAATGAAATCACACACACACAATTTCACAAAATTAACCATCTTTGTAAGACTGGTATTTAGAAAAGAACATGTTTTTAGCATTTAAGAGACCGACAAGAGTATTTTAAGACAGTGGTTCTCAGAATCGGTCCTGGGGGCTCCTTGCGTATATTGGCTTTTCTCCATTGGTTTTGATGATTTACAAAAAAAGAAAATAGCCTAATAATAATTAGAAATTCAATGTACATTATTTTTGTCTTCATGCACCAGGTGGAAATCTTGCTGTAAAAAGTGCGTTGTCATATTTACACACCTGCAGATCAGTTATTAAAATACTTGGTAAATTTGTTAATCACCGCTGACAGTGTTAATTTTTATTCGGTAGAAAGTGACTTGCGAACGATCGGTCAGCTAGCATCACCCAGCAAGTGAACACCACAAACGGTGATGGAGTAGCCTAGCTAGTAGCAGTTACTAGCTTATTAACTGACTGTGGCGAAAACCTATGACGAGAACTTGCTCGGTTAATAGCAGGTCTACCAGACAGTTATACGAAAATTCCTAGTCAAATCACCAGTAGCCTACACATCTCTGATTGATTGACCATCAGTGTAGTTGATGTTCTTCCCCTGTGGTTCATATTGCTAATTCGTGAGCTAACCACGGATAGCCTACCTAGCTCACTGGTAAGCTGATATGCTAGCTAAGCATATTCGTTTTGCTGAGAAACATAAATTGAAGATAACTGAACATAATTGTATTATTAATGTCATACATATAACGTGATTACATGACAAAGTACAGTCACGGATGGAAATTAAACTCCGTAAACATTTGATAATATATTTTAAAACATAACGGCAGACAGTCAGCTAGCCTCAAGTTCGTTCTGCAGTCGTTTGTTCAGGTTGATGAGCTTTTCCGCACCGGACTGTCAATCACATTGTAAAAATCACAAGACCGCTTAACTCTATGGTTTTGGCTCCAAATCGAGAACATGGCCGCGCCCGCCATTGAGCTTCAAAATGCGTTTTAGAAACCCACGGAGAGTCAATGGGTGACGTCACAGTAGCTTTGTCCATATTTTTTACAGTCTCTGGTACAAACACACACCCCTTCAATAAATAATGTGACTAAATACAACACTGATGTCAATGTTTCTAATGTGAAAACAGACACTCCACAGAACTGAAACAGCATGTTCCTGTTCTTCCTCTTGGAAGAATAAGACTCTATACACATGAATGAATAAAATGAATTAGTCCTGTTTCCTGAAATGTAGTGGGGTGTTAGTCTCGCATAGCCAGACCCATCTCCACACTTTGTTTCAGTGCTGTGCCAGCGCTGGAGAAAGGTCTGGCTCAACCCATTATCATTCCGCTATAGAGGAAAAAAACACTCTGGCTTGTTTGTATTTATTTAAACCAATCACAATCGTCTTGGGCGGCACTAAGCCCAGGATGCAGTGATGGTGCCCTTGCAAAATAGTGTCGTAATGCAGTACTGGCCAGCAGCTATTTTCTCGTCCGTGTCTGGATCTTGCCCGGCGTACGCTGCAGCTACCCCCCTTGACTGCAGGGTTTTCACCTGGTCCTCCATTATCGCGACCAAGGGGGACACTACCAAAACCATGGCATTTTCACGCCATGTCTCTGTGTTTACCCTCGCTAGCTCACTGCAGTCGATAGGCCATGCTTGGTATATTAAACTTTTTCCATAACCGGTGGGCAAACATGCAAGAACGTCCCTGTCAGACAGCAAATGTTCTAAACATATTCTTTGTATTTACAACCATTCACCGAAAGAACCAAGCAGGCCTGCCTTATTGCACGATCCAAATCTTCGTGAAAACTTGCCATTTTCAGCGTGCAGGTTGCTAGCTTGGAGGTTGTTGTTGTTTCACGTAGCGACGGGGACTTTGAAAACGGTAACACGCAGATAGTGGAAGGAGAGGTGAATTCTGATTGAAATAGTCGGCCAATGGCAGGCTTATACCCACAGTCTGGGTCCTGTGAGTCAGACTAGTGGGGTGTAAACTCAAATGCGTTTGATAATGACTCACTCCACATCCATTTTATTTAATATATATTTACACACCGCTATGTGTTTGACTCACACAGCCCTGTTAGTTTATATTAATGCGCTGTAAGGTGTGTAACACACTGATATGTGTTTGACACACACAGCCCTGTTAGTTTATATTAACGTGTGTAAGGTGTGTAACACACTGATATGTGTTTGACACACGCAGCCCTGTTCGTTTATATTAACCCTTTGATGCACAACATGGGTCAAAAGTGACCCAGCTGACTTTTTATTTTCTATATCTTTGCAAAAAAATAATTTCATCATTCAGTATTCCAGGTATTCCTCAATTAACTTGTTTTTGGTCATCACAAATCCTTATTTTAATTTTTCCTTTCTTACTTTTTTAATAAAAATAATTTTTGTATCACTACCCTTCTAATGCACAACATGGGTCAAAAATGACCCGTATTCATTTCCTATGTTATTTCATGCATGACTGAGTGTTTCTTTGCTATATCTTTGAAATAAATGTATTTCATAATTTAATATTCCAAGTATTCATTAAATATCTTGTTTTTGATTACCACAAATCATTATTTTTATTTTTCCTTTCTTACTTTATGAACATAGTTTTTGTATTTCTACATCAAATTTACACACATGGGTCAAAAATGACCCACATGTATTCACTATGGAATTTGATATAAACTTTTGATATTTGTAAATGTTTGCAATTAGGAACATATTTACTGCGGGCAACTATTCACCTGCCACACCTTCACAATTCAACACGGCTGCTTTTGCACATCTGATACATGTAAGTCTTATTTTACAATTGTTTTACCTATTTTAAGAATATTTGATATCTTATGAAAGATAACTGTGCATAATATTTAAACATTAGGTTAAGGTTACCTTGACCTTGACATCCATTACTAGTGAGAAAGATAAATATGTCCAATACTATTAGCTAGCTAGCTGTTGAAATATTCTATTCTAGCTAGCTAACGTTAGCTAGGTCAACAAAATAAAACTTGAAATATAACAGTATATTGATGTGCATTTGAAAACATTCTTGTGCTTTTGATTTTCTTTGTCCATAGTGTTAGTATGGCTGGTCCCAGTCATTCCAGATTTACCAGATTTACTGCTAAAATGGTCATAGAGACTCTGCATGAAGAACAGGATGAGGAAGATGAGGAGGCAATTCTCGGTCCTGATTCTGAGTCTGAAATCTCTGACGATGACCTAGACTTTGTGCCACAGGGTCAAGCTTGAGTTATGGGTGTGTCTTGGAATCCAGCTCTCCTAAATGAAGAAGACTCCTTTGATGACATAGAAGACTCGTCTGATGAGTCCTCTGAAGAGGAAACTCAGACCCAGTCTAATAGATTGAGTAAAAAAGGGGTCTTAGTGGAATGAGCATCCCCCCACTCAGGGCAGAACAAGAAGCCATAACATCCTGAGGAGCTGCCCAGGACCTGCACCCCTGTTTCACCGAAAGATGCCTGGGATATGTCCATCAGTGACATAGCTCAGAATTTGGATTCAGTGGCAACATGACCATGGTGAGCTATGTGCCGAAGAAGGGAAAGGCTGTTGTCCTCCTGAGCACCATGCATGATGACAAAGCAGTGGATGACAACAGTGTGAAGAAGAAACCAGAAGTGATCCAGTACTATAACAAAACAAAAGGAGGAGTGGGCACAATGGATCAGATGGTTCGCACCTACTCATGTAAGCCAGAACACGGAGGTGGCCCATGGTGCTCTGGCACAATGTGCTAGATGTTGCCACCCTCAATGCCTACACCAACTTCACTGCAAAACACCCTGATTACATGGGTGGTGTGACCAATGCACAGCGGCTGTTCATCAAGGAGCTGGGCAAAGAGCTTGTCATGCCACATATGAAGAGGCGCATGGAGGGCACGCCCCACCTCCAAAAGCATATTACAGAGGCAATGGGAAGATGTGGGATAAAAAAACAAAATGCAGCCACCACCCAGCCACAGGAGGACATCAGACAGGAGGACCAAGTGAAGAAGAAGAGGTGCAAGATCTGCCTAGCTGCCACAGACAGAAAAGTCAGCAGCTGGTGTTCCCAGTGCACCAGGCCTGTGTGCAAGGAGCACAAACATGTAGTTATCATTTGTGACATTTGTGAGGCATGTAAGCACTGAGATGGCAATTTGCGCTGTACCCACGTGATTTTATTTAATCAGTTTTATTTTCTTTTATTCGTCACATTCACCACAGTACCACAACAGATACACTACAGGTCAATATCAGTGTTACCGGTTATCAGTGATATTTGTATGTTATGTGTGACAAAGTGACAAATAAACATATTTGAAATATTAAATGTATTATTGTTTGGTCTAAATCACTGCTAAAATAATTATTTTAACAAAATTATTATTATAGTATGTCTTTATATTTTTAAAATCACACTTATATACATGGGTAATTTTTGGTCCATGTGTGTAAACTTGATGTAGTAATACAAAAACTATTTTTGTTCATAAAGTAAGAAAGGAAAAATGAAAATAATGATTTGTAGTAATCAAAAACAAGATATTTAATGAATACTTGGAATATAAAATGATGAAATAAATTGATTTCAAAAGATATAGCAAAGAAACACTCAGTCATGCATGAAATAACATAGGAAATGAATACGGGTCATTTTTGACCCATGTTGTGCATTAGAAGGGGTTTGCATAGCTTGTGCATCAAAGGGTTAATGTGTGTAAGGTGTGTGTGTGTCATTCTCTCTGCAGGCTGTCAGGCTGTAGAGTCACGCAGAGAGGCTGTGATTCTCTGGCTTCAGCTCTGTGTTCAAACCCCTCACACCTGAGAGAGCTGGACCTGAGATACAATCACCCAGGAGACTCAGGAGTGAGAGCGCTGTCTGCTGCTGAACTGGACACACTCACACTGCTGTAAGTACAGAGAGTTTCCACACTGCACCTCACACACACACACACACCTGAGAGAGCTGGACCTGAGATACAATCACCCAGGATACTCAGGAGTGAGTGTGCGGTCTGCTGCTAAACTGGACACACTCACACTGCTGTAAGTACAGAGAGTTTACACACTGCACCTCACACACGCACACGTACACACATGCAGAAGGGGTTGGGGAGGGATCTACAGTGGAGGGTGCTGCACGGGATCACTGCAGTAAATAGTTTTATTTCTGTGATGAACCCGGCAGGATCCCACCATTGTCCATTCTGCATGGAGAGAGAATCTGTTAATCATTGTTTTTCGGGGTGTGCCAGACTTCAGCCTCTCTTTTCTTTTTTGGGAAGTTTATTTTGGTTACTAGGGGAAACATTTACAAGTGATATTTTTATCCTTGATTTCCAATAAAAACAAAGACAGATAAGTGCCAGCTCATTAATTTAATTTTGAGGCGAGAATAGCTGTTTCTACAATTGAGTAAAATATGATTGGTGGAGGGGACAGACAAGATGTGGTTGTTGTAGTTAGGGGTTTGGTCAGGGACATAGTGATGGTGGGGTTTCAGTATTACAAAGCAATGGAGAGCCTGAGTGTGTTTCAGAGTGTGTGTGTTATAAGGGTGTTTAATGTTCAGTGGAGGGGTGGGAGCTGTTTTTGCACATGGAATAGGTTGAGGGAATGGAATAAGTTTCCTTTGTGACAGATTTGTGTATTTTTCATATGATTGTGGTTTTGTGTTTTATTGTGTCTTTGTTTTATTTATGTGATGTCATTGGTATGTTGAGAGTGGAAATAAAGGATTGTTAAAATTCAAAATTCTGTTCTGCTGTTCGTACAGTGTGGACCATGGAGGAGAGAACAGGACCAAACCAGGACCCAGGAAATGTGAGTGTGTATCGACACAGAACACTTTGCATAGATACACACTCTGCCCTGTGTGTATGTGTGTGTGAGTGAGAGAGATTTGTCTCTTATACACATAAACACACGTACACAAACACACACACAGAGGTACTATGACAGTCCTTTCTCTCACACACATAATGAGGTGAATATTAATAATGATAATTAATCTCATTAATGTCTCTGGTGTGCAGACGGCTGTCAGCTCACACTGGATCCAAACACAGTGCACAGATTCCTGTCTCTGTCTGAGGGGAACAGGAGGGTGACAGGCACACCGAGGAGAGAGGAGCAGCCATATCCTGATCATCCAGAGAGATTGGAGTCTGAGCCCCAGGTTGTGTGCAGAGAGAGTGTGTGTGAGCGCTGTTACTGGGAGGCTGAGTTCAGTGTGTCTGAGAGGTGGGGAAGGGTTTCTATAGCAGTGACAGATAAAGGAATCGGCAGGAAAGGAGCAGGTTCTGATTGTGGGTTTGGATGGAATAAAAACTCCTGGAGTCTGGAGTGCTTTAAATTCTGTGCCCATAAACTCAGTTACTCTGAACCCAGATACTCTAAAGAACTCAGATACTTTGTCAGGCACAATAAGAACCGAACACACATACCTGTCCCCCCCTCCCCCTACCGCAGAGCAGGAGTGTGTGATGATGATGATGGTAGAGGAGTGTGTGTGTACAGGGTAGGAGTGTGTGTGGACCGTCCGGCTGGCACTCTGTCCTTCTACAGCGTCTCTGACTCTGACACACTGACCCTCCTGCACAGATTCCACACACACTTCACTGAACACACACCCCTCTGTGCTGGATTTGCAATGTGTAACTCCTCCTCAGTGTCCCTCTGCCAACTGGAGTAGAGACACACATGCACGCATGTGCACATACACGCACACTCATATACCCACTCACACACACACACTCATTTACACACTCAGTCACACACACTCAGATACACATAGACACACCCACACCTACACACACGCATGCACACACACACACTCATATATACATGCACACACACACACCTCACTCATACACCCACTCACACACACACACCACACACACTCATTCACATACACACTCAATCACACACACACACTCAGGTACACATAGACACACACACACCCACACCTACACACACATCCACACACGCACACGTACACACACACACACACACACACACACACACTTCACTCAACACACACCTGTCTGTGCTGGATTTAGAGTGTGTGACTCCTCAGTATCCCTTTGCTCACTAAAGTAGAGACACATACGCACACACACACACACACACACTCTCTCATTTACTCTCCAGCACACACACACATACTCTCACACACACACACACTCACAAATACACACTGCTGTACGCTCATGCACACGCACGCACACGCACTCACACCCCCACGCATGCACGCACTCATGCACACTCACTCACAAACTTACACACATACACACTCTCTCACGCCCAATCACACACATGCACACACATACCTACACACATGGAAACACACAATCTCTCGCACACACAAACACACACATTCACCAGTGCACTCTCACTCGCACACACACATGCATGCATATGTACACACGCACATTACCGTATGCACACACACACACACACACTCTCTCTCTCTCATACTCAGTCACTCACACACACCCTCTCTCTCTCACACGCACTCACATCCACAGTCACACACACATTCACACAAACGCACACACACACACACACACACAAACTCATGCAGTCACGCACACACACATACATGCGTGCAGAGACACAAACACGTGTCAACACAAACACACATTCTCATTCCCATACGCATGCACACACATGTATAAACACACACGCATTCTCTTGCCCATAAACACACACGCACACACACACTCATGCACTCACACATACGCTCTCACACAGACACACATACATGCATGCACACACATTATACACGTCTACACCAACATATCCATACACACACACACACGTATAAACACACACACACATATTCACAAAGGCACACTCACGCACCCACACACACACACACACACAAATGTATAAACACACACAACACATTCTCTTACCCATACACACACGCACCCGTGTGCACACGCACGCATACTCATGCACTCACATACATGTACACACACACAGACATACACACATACATGCGTGCACACGCAGACACACATTCTCTTACCCATTCACACACGCAACCCTGGCACACACACACACACACACACATATGCTCACACATACTCACATCCACAGTCCCTCCCACAAACATATGCACGCATGCACACACATTCACAAATACACACACAAACACACTCTCACCCAGTCACACACACACACGCACACGTCGACACACTTGCAATCTTCCTTGACCAATGCCTTACCAGTTCAATTTCAGCTGTACCCAGTATTAACCTCAGTACAGCTTAAACCCTTTACATAAGAGTATGATCTTTCAGCAGGTTCAGGTTAAGCACTTGATGTCTAAATGTGATTTTATATTTTTACATTTTAATTGTTTGTATATTTCAAATGTTCAAAGTGTGTTTATGTACTTTTGATAATTAAAACATTAATATAACATTGAGTGTAATAATGGCAAAATATGGCAGTGTAAAATGTTTTTGAAGTAATAACTCTGTCCTGTATCTGCATCTTTGTATAAGAGAAGCCAGTGCCACTCCTCCACTTAAATGTGCTTTTTACTAGTTTTTACAATTGCTTTCATTCATTTTCCACTGTGCAAATTTCCAGAGTTCCAGAGTTCCAATGTGCAAATTTCTGTGGGCAAATGCAGCTGATAGGGAGAATGCAGAATTGTCACTGCAGCGTACTTATTTCCTTTAATTACTGTAAATGATGATGGGTTGAGTTTTCTTATTGGGTCAGGAAGGATTGGGGTTTTTTTAAGCTGTTGCTTTAATTTTCTGTATTTTCAGACAATCTTCAATGATTAAACCTGAATTGTAAAAAACATCAAATGTGTTGGTGTTATGATTTATTGTTGTGTGATGTAATTAACTCCTGTGACACAGTAGTACTTATTTCATATTCTGTATAGGATTATGTTCAATATGAGCAGATCAGCATGGGGTTAAAATCTGCACAGTTGAAGCAATGACATTCATCTACAGTAGTGGAAATAAAATCCATTACAAGAAAAGTTGTGTTGTGTCTGATGAATGGTTGCTTCTGTTACTGTAGTGTAACCACAATTCAATACATTTAGAAAAGTCACTACTTGTCTATTGAGCAGGTGTGTTTATATTACCTCTAAAAAAGGTTTTCCTGCAGGTTTTAACCTGTATCTGGACATCATTGAATGGATTAGACCCCAAGCCCAAATCAAGGAAAAAGTGTGTTTTAGACATCCGTCTCTGAGATGTTCCTGAGACCCAATTTTTTTTTATTTTTTTAAGAATTTTAGTAAATGC
>NW_026986452.1:0-62156 GCF_018555375.3 Anguilla rostrata
GTCAACATGGGTTTGTTGGTGCAGTCGGGGATGTGTCAATAGAAACATTCAGCACTGTGTTAGTTTGGTGTTGAATAATGCATTTGCAGTCAAATCAACCCATACCAGGTTTTAACTCATGCTATTTTGGCATTATAGCTGTGCCACACATGTGAGTCCATAAACACATAACACAGATACAAGAAATATTTTGTTTATTTCAGTTGAACTATTTCAAAGGAAAGCTGTATTCAGTTATGCAGTCCAATGCTGGCTATTTAGGCAGTGGAGTTAATTGTGTAAGCTACTTGAATGAGGTAGGAGGGAGACCGGCTTTACACCCCTCAGATAGTGTTTACAATGAGCCCAGAACGCACTGGAAACTTGCTTTTAATCATGTGTTTGGCTGGGCTGGGTCAATGATTGAGTGGACCTATGGAATGTTGAAAATGCATTTTAGAATTTTGGATGGATTGGGTGGTACATTACTGTACAGCCCTCAGAAAGTGCATTCTTTGTGGTGTGCTGTGTTCTACACTACATAGCCATACACCATGGATGTGACATAGACCCTCACAGAGGACACATTACAGGACTTTCATACAGAGAGAAGCAGAGTCGTATGTGACAATCACTACAGATATTACAGAGCACAGAGTGCACGAGAGAGCAGTTTCACTGTGAGTGTACATTCGGTTGCCTGTGGAGCCGTTTCACTAGTGAGTGTACATTCTTCTTATCAAGTGCATGTCTGAAATGAATGACACTTAGTTGAAGTAAATAATATTTTTGTTTATTTTAAATAGTGGTATGAAACAACAATTGACAGCAAAGAAACAAAAAAGCTATAGTAGGCTAAATCCAGACAAAATGTCTTCTTTCCTGTCCTCTGGTGCACAAGCGCGATGCCTGCCTAGCTGAAACAGTAGTGGCAGCAGCAGGATGGAGAGGCAGACTGGAGGCTGTCTCTGCCAGCTGCCTCCTGCTCCTAGCCAGTCTGGGAATATTCTCCCTGTGGAACTGTTCTTGGGAACAGAACATTGTATTATACCTCTTAGCGCTGGCACATGAACAGAAAATACACTGTTTTTGTTTAAATATTAACAAAATAATGAATCTAAACTATTCAGTTTCATCTTCATTGGTTTGTAGAGGTCCTCATAATGGTTGTAATTGTTCATAATGTTGGGCAGAGAAATTCTCCCCTTAGAATAACCAGCACAGCGAGGTATATCCATGTAAGAAATATGATTTATTTCTGCAGAAAGACCAAGGGCCCTCCTGCAAGGCCAAGGAATTTCGTGTTGTACAGACTTCTAGTTATGCTAGAGAAAACTCTCCTCCCTTCAGTAGAGATGATCACAACACGCTTGCTCTTCAGCCATGGTAACATTAGCATTTGGCTGTGTTTCCTAAAGGGAAATAAATGGGGTGATCTGATTGGCAATAATGAAACCAAACCGCTTTTATAACTGTGTCACAGTTTCACTAGTGCCTGGAGTCAAGAAATGACTGAAATACCCAAATTCACCAGCGCCTTGCATTGCTGCTAGTGTTTGACAGTTGTGCCTTGACTGAGAAAATAGGGCCCAATTAAACATCTAATTTAATAACACAAGCTCAACTACATGATCAAAAACGATATTAGACAGTCCTGGAAATGAAGTGAAAGATAATCATGAAAGACAAAACCAAACCACAGCTCGTCTCTCCCACATTAAAACTGATCAAAGCCAAAGACGGACAGCTGAGAAGAAAGACAAAGCTGAGACACAAGACCAAAGGCTCATGTCTGCTTAACAAGACAACACTTTATAGCCTGTATTCAATCAACATTTGTCCTTAACTTGGACTTGGACTTGTAAATGCACTTCATACCTTTTCTTCACAAACTCAGTTTGGTGAATTAATTCAAGTTATTGCTGTAATTGCCAAACTGTTTGTGAAGAAAAAACATTCCTTACTTTTAATTGTAAGTTTTAATTATAAGAACAAATGTTGTTTGAATCCCTGCCATGCGTTTGAAAGAGGGGGGTTCCCCTTCTCTTCCTGGTCTATGCATGATTAATTACCGATTAGAAGAGAACAAAGGAGAGACTTATCTATACCCCTTTTTATATTTGACTTTTAAGCCGCTTGATAGGATAACACTTCTTTTCTGATATGTTCTGAGTAAGGACCCACACGCAGACCAGGGAAATCCAAAAAACGTTGTCTTTAATCAGTCCGAAGTTCGAAGCCAGGTAATCAGAGAGAGGACGGTGCCGAATCGAGTTTCCAAAAGAATAGTGAAAAGACAGGCAAAAAATCAAAAACCAGGAGATCAGAACGGCGAAGGTACAAAGGGACAGGCAAAAGAGAAGTCAAGGCAAAGCGAAGGTCAAACCAGAAGCAAACAAAACCAAAAGGGGCAGGCAAACTTGAAGTCGGGCAAAGGGGTGTCGCAGGAATCTCGATAGACAAAGGCTTACTAACAATCGGCACAATGAATTCGATCAACGCTCTGACTCTGAGCTGGTGGAAAAGACTGACATTTATACACTGGGGAAGGTAACAATCAAGGAGGGGTTAAGTGAGTGAGGGAGGAGTAACAAACAACATCCAGGTGAAGAACATTAGGAAAACTAATTCAATGACAGGGGACTGACAAAACGCGGATTGGAATCACATAGACAACAATGATAATAGACGGCCTGGGTGAAGCAGGTAAAACACGTGCAGAGAGAGAGATGTGCAGTTAGAGCAAGAGACAGGTGCATGCAATTGCAGAACTCAGCGTTAGAGCAGGCTAGAAAGAAAAGGGGCGGAGCTACAGCGCAGCATGGAAAAGGGGAGACTGGTTAATGTATTAGTATAGTGATCTAAACTATCAAAAACCCAAAACTAGTGTGTGTTAGTCCATTAGTAATATTCACATGTTAGTATATTAGTGAGGTTAGTACTTTACAATCTATAAATTAGTAGGGATTAGTAGAAATTAGTAAAACTAGAAATAAGCAGGAAGTAAGTAAAGCGAGACTGGAAAGAAGGGGGGAAACCATGAAAACCCGGAACCACCCGAATAGTGAAATCACACAAGTACAGGGGAGTGAAGCAGCTCAGGGAACACAGACACAGAGACAGTACTGGGGAGACAAGTGGCCGGGAATACAGACTACAACACTTTTCAATGTCATGATTAAAATTATGTTAAGTTTGGTTTGGGAGGGATATGTTTGGTTATGAATTAAATGTTTGTGTTTCTATGTTGGGTGACTAGGGCAGGCAGTAAATGTACCATCTTAGTAGTACCACCCTGGTCTCTGCTTTATTCTCTTATAGGCTGACTCAGAATCTCCAGCATAGTGCCTGTAGATAGAGTGCAAATAGGAAGGTAGAGGAATCGTAGGATATAGCTAATGGGTGCCAGAGTGAGGTAATCTCAGGGAACTGTTAAATTGGCCTCTAGCCCCAGCGCCTGTTCTTGAGTTAATTCTGAGGCTTGTCTCAGGCTAAAGCTTCACCTGTACAGGGATTCTGAAGTTTCCTACAGCAGGCTGAATTGGGCACTGCCATTAAATATATCACAATCGCAACAAAATAAACTCAAAGGTATCATTAACAGGTGTTCCCACAGACCTATGGAATACCTTGTTTCTCTACCTGTCATATGTAATACCAGAAGACCGGACACACAGCTGGTTATATGTGAACCGATCACTTCCTTGTCTTTCTGCTTCTAAAGTGAATATACTATTAACTGTATTTTAGATTGCAGTGCTGTGGGTAGTTTGTCACAGATAACCAAAAAAAACTAAAGAAACAAACTCACTGTCCTCTCTGGAAGATGCGCATTATTATTTTGCATCTTTCCTTTTGGTGGTAGCTGTGCCAAGCATTCAACAGCTTTGCAAGTTAACTCACTGTCCACTTTGAAAGATGGCAGCTGCACTTCTGGGATGGGATGGGAGGGTTAAGCCCAGAGAACAGATTATAGAAAAGGTAGATGAGACCTTTGCCCCAATTCAGAGAACTTACAGTATAAGAAAAGGGAACATTTGGGTCAGAATTACATCTGTAGAACAGTCAGAGTTCAGTCCAGCAGGATGTTTAATTTTCAGGTCCAAAATACTGCAGTTGGAGAGTGTAGCACTCCTCAATTTCACTCCTCATTACTGAACACTATCATTGGCACATTTCCCATATTAGATACATGCTTCATGTATACCTAATATAATAATACTATAATATATTAACTCTTATTTGCAGACTGAACAACTGTGACCTCACACAGACGTGCTGTAATATTGTGGCCTCAGCTCTCCAGTCATCAAACTCACCCCTGAGAGATCTGGACCTCAGCTACAATAACCTGGTAGATTCAGGAGTGGAACTGCTCTGTGCTGGACTGAGGAGTTCAAACTGTAAACTACGGAGACTGGGGTGAGTAGTGCTGTGTACTGTGTGATCTTAACTAAATTAACTAAATTTGTGATTATGGTTCTATTCAGTGAAATATTAAAAAGCTCTTTCTCTCTCAGCTTACTCCTCTATCCACCAGCATTCTTTCTTTGCCCATATATACCTTACTCCTCTATCACAACAAGCAAATAAAAGCAGGATAAAACCTTTTGAGGGTTGCCAGGTTTGTGGTTCCTGAGCAGAATGTAAAGTTTCAGTGGAGTCTGTAGTATCAGGTCACAGCTGATGACTGAATGCTGAGTGTCTGATTGACATGGTAAAAGATGGTCTGTCACACTTTGCAGTCTTCATCCATCTCTGTTATTCACTACCTGCTATGAACTCTAATGAAATCCATATTTACCCCACTCTTTTTCACACACTGACCTTTTGGTGAGTTTTACTCCTTCATCACACACCTGTGTGTGCTGCAGGATTGTGGTGTTTCGGAAAGGATTGTGAATAAAATGGTATTTTATTCTGCTGGTAAAGCCAAGCATTAACTATTGGCCGGCGGGGTATGTGTGTACATCTTGTACAACATGTGAGCTGCTGTTTAGATGCAGTGTTACATTGTTTAGTTTAGTCACTCTTCTGTGGTTCCAGTCCCAAGTAATAGTCTGGATATTATACCACTGTAAGCAGGCATGCTGTGTGGAATAGTCTGATTCAAAGATCAATGTTCTGGCTCTAGCTCCTATCATCTAAAGGACAACATCATTTACAGGAGTATTTCTTAGATAAGTATTCTAATTCTTTCAAGTGCCCCAACTTATTATTTTTGTGTAGTTTATATTACTCCACAAGGTTTTCCAAACATATTGATAAGGGGTTTTAAAAGAAAAACATGACTTAATATATCAGGCTTTTATTATCATTATTATCATCATTGTTACAATAATAATTAAATGCAATGCAATAATTAGCTTGTTATATTCGCAATAGTGTGCGCGAATAAAATGAATGGATGGATTATAGGGCAAGGACACACATAAAATAGGTGCAATGTGTGGAATTTTTAAAAGACACCACGTTTTCAAATATCTAGTGTCTACCCGCAGTAAAAGTTAGTGGCAATAATCAGTTGTGGTGTTCTCATACAGCCACTAGATGGCGATGCAGTGTAATTCCAGTTGATGCCGTGGTTCAGTGGTACTCACTAATTTTCTTAGGAGAACCACTTATGAGTAAGACCATTACTCAAAGAGCCACAGAGATTGCAGATATAACTCAGATGTTTTTTTTTTAATCATCACTCAAGATATTTATCATCTTTGTGTATGTTTAAAAAATACAGTACCATGCTTTCCATCCTTACATCTCTTTTTATTCTCAATTCATAATTGCATTGCATTATTAAAAGATATAATACTTGTGTGTGAGTGTGTAAGGCTGGGAGTGGAACTTGTCTTATGTATGTATGTACATATGCAATTATACATAAGCATTATCAACATGAAATTTTAAAAAAATTCACAAAAATGTATATATTGGCCTACTAATAGAGATGAAAAATGTATTTTTCTCTGTTATATTTGTATCAATATGTTGAGGCTCTCATGTGTTTTAACTGTCCCTTGACTTTCTCCATGCAAAACTTGTAGTTAGTGGTTGCAATCCTAGTCAAACAATCACGATGCACATCTGTAAGTCTACTTCTATCTTTTCTTTTGACAATGCTCATTATAGAAAATGTTGCCTTGAGTATGTTGTCACTTGAGTAAGTGCTCACAAAAAAGCTCATTACCTTCTGCACACAGAGCTTTAAATGCGGATAATCTGAGGCTGGGACCATGCTCCAGAAATGAGCAACGCCTGATGTGAGCTCAGTTTTCACTACATCGTTGACCTGCAGCTCAAGTATCTCACTCTGTATTACAGCAAGGTCTGGACAAAGGATTTTCAGAGCAGGTGTAAGGCTTGACAATGGCACATTAAAAGGGTTCTCAATGAATTTGAAAAGCTCCCTATACCCCACAACATCTTGAAATCTCCTTTCAAATTCATTTCTTATTTCCTCCCATATGCCTACAAATTCATCATAGTCAAAATGTTGCAGTAGATCAGGGTTATCAGTTGTGCAGTCTCTTACATTGGGAAAGTGAAGAAATTCTCTGTCAGGTATGAAGAGAGTGGTGATCTTGTGCTGGAAAGCAGTGACTGCTCTTAGCATGTTACCCGGGTGCTTCCCTTTTCCTTGGACTTGGAGGTTAAGGGAATTCAGCTGGGATGTGATGTCAGTGAGGAGTGTCAGCTGTAATATCCAGTGTGGGTCCTCAAGCTTTGGCTCAGCCCTCCCCTTGCTTGCAAGAAAATCAGGGATGTGAAGAAGTTGAGTACAGAATCGTTCAAGCACCCGGCCACGCGATAGCCATCTCAGTTAGTTGTGCATCACCAGATCCCCGTACTCTGCCTCGTATTCCTCCAGAAGTGCACGGAATTCCGGGTGATTAAATGCCCTGGCCTCGATAAAGTTGATGACTCGCACAACAAGCTGCATCACATTCCTTAGCTCTTAGTTTTTAAGTTTTGACACCAGTGCTTCCTGATGAATTATACAATGAAAAAAGACAAACTTGGGAATGCTGTCTTCCATCAGTCCGATAAGTCCCTTCTCTCCTTCCCTCTCATGCTTGGAGCTCCGTCGGTGCACACCGACATAAGTTTCGACCAGTTGATTTGTTTCTCTGCAAAAAAGTTAATCAAGCGAACCCACACACACAATTGCGCCATGTCGCTTATATCCACGCTCTCATCAAGTGCAATGCTGTAACATGGTGTCGCTGCAAGATCTGCAATTCGCTGTTCCTGGATATCTTTCCCAATAAACTCGATCCTCCTCATTAATGTCGAATCTGAAAGCTGCAGTGCATGTATTTTCTTTATTATTATTATTATTATTATTATTATTATTATCATTATTATTATTATTATTATTATTATGCACGGTACATTATCTCAGCTGAGGTCAAAAAGCATTGTTTAACAATTTCAGCATCCGTGAAAGCCTTTTTATGCCTAGCTAAAATCCATGCGATCTCCTAAGTGGCCTCGGTCGATTTCTCGGTAACAGAGACTGATCTAGCCATCATTTGTTGCTGCTCAGTCAGAGTCTGTGTCAACTGTTTACTTTTATTAGTCCTCAGATTGCTACCTGGCAGGTACAACATGTTGTACTTGGTGTGAAAAGCACTAAAGTGGCGTTCAAGGTTAAACCGCACTTGGCACTAGTTTTCTGGCAAATTAGGCAGAATGGAGTGGATTCGTATTGCACAAAGAAAAACTCATCAGTCCATATATCCTGACATTTTCGGTGTTCGTCCTGAATTGACCGCACCTTTTTCTTTGCTGGTGCAGCATCGGTGTCTTGGGCTTCTCGGCCAAACTGATCTACATTTTCCCCGGTTCTTTCCTCACATTGCTCTTTCTCCTCGGGCCTGTTTCTAACTCCGTCACCGTCAGCTAATGAAGAATCACTTTTCTCGTTCTGCTTTTTTCTAATCATAAATCTGTCCATTTTGAGTGGGCAGAGGCCGAGACAATATTTGATATAACCTTATATCAAACGGCATTTTGGAATATCGAATTTAGGCTTACGTGCTAAACTTGCAAAACCATTCGCAAATGCAAAGCAACACACATAGGCTATACGACTACCCATGATCCCTCGCTGTTACGTAGCTGTGGTGGGGTGGGCGTGGTTTGAGCGTCGGCTGCAGAGAGAGAGAGAGTGTGAGAGGAGCGGCTCTCGGATCCTTCGTCACAACTGTCAGCTGGAGGTAATCAGCGCCGATAATTGTTAATTGTTTTATTGCGCTGATTGCCTCTGATTGCTTTCAACAGTGAGCCTGGGGTTTTTAAAAGCCAGACCGGAAGCCGGAGGGAAAAAAAATCGCCAATGACAAGACGGCTACGGAACTGTAATACCCAGTCTGAAACAGTGTCTGTAAAACCGTCTCTGACAATAAAATAGCACGGAAGTGCGGGTTACGGAAACAGTCAGTCTCCCGTGAGTGTGTTTTATCTGAGAGGGGTGGCACTCACTTGCCACAGTGGTGGCCCGTGCGGGGGACGCAGCAGCATAGTAAAACACATTACACCGAGGAGACAAACATGGACCACAGCCAGGAGCCAGGGGAAACGGCACAACCGGTGGTAGCGCTGGCGAGGATGCTGGAGGGGATGGCGGCGATGCAGGAGAGGCAGGCGGCGATGCACGCCGAACAACTGGAGGCTCTGCGGGCACAGACCTCCCTCCAAACCCAGGCTCTACTGCAGCTGGCGGCTGCGGGAGAAACCAGCTCCCGAGAGCGACAGACCGGACCCCCCGTAGCTCTCCATCTGCCCAAAATGACCCAAGAGGACGACGCGGAGGCTTTCCTCGAGGGGTTTGAGGTGGCAGCGAGGGCGAGTAAATGGCCGGAGGAAGAGTGGGTCGTCCGCCTCCTGCCCCTCTTAACTGGGGAGGCACAACAAGCGGCACACAGCCTACCCCCCCCAGCGCGGGCGGTTTACGCCAACCTAAAGAAGGCGGTCCTGGACCGCCTGGGATACAGCCCTGAAGAGCACCGGCGACGGTTCAGGGAGACGGCCCTGGCAGGAGCGGACCGACCGTTCGCCTACGCCCAGAGACTGCTGGACATGGCGCGTCGGTGGCTCCGACCGGAACTCCGGTCAGCCGACGGAGTGGTGGAGCTGGTGACCCTAGAACGTTTTATTGATGGCCTCCCAGGGGAGACGGCGAATTGGGTGAGGTGCCATCGCCCGACCGGGTTGGCGGCCGCCGTCAGCCTGGCGGAGGACCACCTGGCGCTCTACCCCCGTGGCCAGTTACAGCAGCAGCAGCAGCAGCAAGGACGGGCAGACCCGGCTCTGCGCAGGAGAGCCCTTCCTCGTTCCCATCCTTCCCCCCTTTCTTCCTCCCTTCCTCGTGCCCAAACCCCCTCATTTTCCCGTAACAACCCTTTTGTTCCTGTTTCCCCAGCCCCAGGCTCAGTGGCGGCGGGGTGCGACCCGCAGAGAGCTCCTCAGACGCCCGGACCGGGGTGTTGGCGGTGCGGACAACCGGGTCACCTGCGCCGCGAGTGCCCGCTCATGGAGGTGGGGCAGGTGGTTCGTGTTGTCGGCCCGCCCACCTCCGCTCCCGACCCAGACGGAGCGTACTGTATTCCGGTAAGGATTCAAGGGAGTGAACACCAGGCGCTGTTGGACTCAGGGGCTATGCAGACCATGATTCGACAAAGCCTGGTTCGACCCGAGGCGTTGTTAGAAGCATCAATGGTATCTATAAGGTGTGTGCATGGGGATTTACACGCTACCCTATCGTCTCAGTGGAAATTCGGTGTCAAGGGAAAAAACATAAAATAAAGGCTGCGGTTAGCTCCCGCCTCTCGCACCCTCTGATTTTAGGCACTGATTGCCGGGGTTCCGCCAGGCAGCTGGTAAGGTAGGGGGGGTGCGGTTCACGACAGGTAGGGCTGTGTGATGTGTGTGCTGCTGTCAGCGGTGACGCGGGGTCGTCCGACGCAGCAGAGGGGGAGCCGGCATCAGTGGAGCCTCCGGGGGAGACTCCGCAGGTACCGGTGTTTCGCCCCATGGAGGATTTCCCACTCAAGCAGTCTCGTAATGACACCCTACGCTTTGCCTTTGACCGCGTGATGTCTATTGATGGTCAACAGGTGCGCCCTGATGCAACACTCACTCACCCGTATTTTGTAATAATTCGGGATAGATTATACCGAGTGTGTCGTGACACTCAGACTAATGAGGAAATCACCCAATTGCTGGTGCCTAAAAGCTCTCGGGAAATGGTTTTTCAGACGGCTCATTTTAACCCCATGGCTGGTCATTTAGGGTATGAAAAAACACTGAACCGGATAATGGCCCGTTTCTATTGGCCGGGCATTTGGGCCGACGTGCGTCGGTGGTGTGCGTCGTGCCCTGAATGCCAACTAGTAAATTCCCCGGCTATACCAAAAGCGCCGTTGCGCCCCCTTCCTCTAATGGAGGTCCCTTTTGAGAGAGTGGGGATGGACCTCATCGGGCCGTTTGATCGGAGCACGCAGGGATACCGTTTTGTGTTAGTTCTGGTGGATTATGCGACAAGGTATCCCGAAGCAGTTCCTTTGCGCAGCATTTCGGCAAAAAGTGTTGCGCAGGCATTGTTTCAAATAATCTCCCGAGTCGGAATCCCGAAAGAGATTCTGACTGACCAGGGCACACAGTTTATGTCACGCACACTACGCGAACTGTACGGGTTATTGGGCATTCATTCTATTAGAACCAGCGTGTACCATCCCCAAACGGATGGGCTGGTTGAGCGTTTTAATAGAACGTTGAAGTCGATGATCCGGAAGTTCGTTCATGAGGATAGCCGTAATTGGGATAAGTGGTTATCTCCTCTGGTGTTTGCAGTGCGGGAGGTTCCCCAGGCCTCCACGGGATTTTCTCCCTTTGAACTACTGTTCGGTAGGAAACCCCGGGGGATATTGGACCTAGTTAAAGAAAACTGGGAGGAGGGTCCGAGTCCTAGTAAAAATGAATTGCAATACGTGCTGGACCTGCGAGCAAAACTCCATACACTGGGTAAGTTGTCACGGGAGAATTTGCTCGAGGCGCAGACACGCCAACAACAGCACTACAACAGAGGAGCTAAACTACGGCAATTTTCACCGGGAGATAAAGTTCTTGTGTTACTCCCTACCTCTAGTTCTAAATTACTCGCCAAGTGGCAAGGGCCCTTTGCGGTCACACGGCGAGTGGGGGAGGTTGACTATGAGGTAGAGCGTACTGATAGAGAGGGGGCAAAACAGATTTATCACCTCAATCTCCTGAAAGCGTGGAAGGAGGTGGTGGCTGTCTCTCTGGTTACGGTGGATAAGGAGAGAGATGAGCTGGGGCCGGAGGTACCAAATTCATCCAATCAGATCTCAACCCTTTCAGATGACCATCTCTCACCGAATCAGAGAGCAGACCTTGCCTTGTTGCAAAAGCGTTTTGCTGATGTGTTTTCCCCCATACCAGGACGCACGCACCTCATACACCACCACATTGAGACTTCCCCGGGGGGTGACGGTGCGGACCCGCCCCTATAGATTGCCGGAACACAAAAAGAAATTGGTTCAAGCAGAGATAAAGGCAATGCTAGAGCTGGGGGTAATAGAGGAATCCCACAGTCCCTGGAGTAGCCCCATTGTGCTGGTCGGTAAGCCTGATGGGTCTATTCGCTTCTGTGTGGATTATAGAAAGGTAAATGAAGTGTCACGGTTTGATGCTTATCCAATGCCTCGGGTCGACGAGCTCTTGGATCGGCTTGGCACGGCTCGATTTTTTTCGACGCTGGATTTAACCAAGGGTTACTGGCAGATTCCCTTGTCTGCCAAATCTAAGGAGAAAACGGCTTTCTCCGCTCCGGATGGTTTGTACCAATTCAGGACACTTCCGTTTGGGTTATTCGGAGCCCCTGCCACATTCCAGCGCCTGATGGATCGGGTATTGCGTCCACATGCTGGTTATGCTGCTGCCTATCTGGATGATGTAATTATCCATAGCAGCAGTTGGGAGCAGCATCTGCAGCATTTGGGGGCAGTGCTCGAATCCTTAAGGCAGGCAGGGCTCACGGCTAACCCAAAGAAGTGTGCTATTGGCCGAGCGGAGGTACGGTATTTGGGGTACCACTTGGGAAGTGGACAGGTGCGGCCTCTAGTGGACAAAACCGCTGCGATTGCAGCCTGTCCCCGACCCAAGTCAAAAAAAGAGGTAAGGAGGTTCTTGGGGCTGGCCGGCTATTACAGGAGGTTCATCCCGGTATTTTCGGAGCTAACCAGCCCCCTAACTGACTTAACCCGAAAAGGTGCCTCAGATCCGGTCCAGTGGACGGAACCGTGCCAGCGGGCGTTTGAGAGGGTAAAAGAAGCTCTCTGTGGGGAGCCGCTCTTGTTCACACCTAACTTCTCTCTCCCCTTTGTTTTGCAGACCGACGCGTCGGACAGAGGGCTGGGGGCTGTTTTGACCCAGCAGGTGGAGGGAGTCGACCGCCCCGTGCTGTACATTAGCCGGAAACTGTCACAACGGGAGGCGAAGTACAGCACGGTGGAGAAAGAGTGCCTCGCCATTCGGTGGGCGGTCGGAGCCCTCCGTTATTACCTTCTGGGTCGCCCATTCACCCTCTGTTCGGACCATGCCCCCCTCCAATGGCTCCACCGCATGAAGGATACCAACGCCCGGATCACTCGGTGGTATCTGGCTTTGCAGCCTTTTAACTTCAAGGTGATTCATAGACCGGGTGCACGGATGGTCGTGGCGGACTTCCTCTCTCGCCCCCAGGAGGAGGAGGGGGGGGAGAGGGGGGGGGGTTGGTCATCGGCCGGATGGCTCCCCGGCCTAAGTCGGGCGGTGGGGGTATGTGGTGGGGTGGGCGTGGTTTGAGCGTCGGCTGCAGAGAGAGAGAGAGTGTGAGAGGAGCGGCTCTCGGATCCTTCGTCACAACTGTCAGCTGGAGGTAATCAGCGCCGATAATTGTTAATTGTTTTATTGCGCTGATTGCCTCTGATTGCTTTCAACAGTGAGCCTGGGGTTTTTAAAAGCCAGACCGGAAGCCGGAGGGAAAAAAAATCGCCAATGACAAGACGGCTACGGAACTGTAATACCCAGTCTGAAACAGTGTCTGTAAAACCGTCTCTGACAATAAAATAGCACGGAAGTGCGGGTTACGGAAACAGTCAGTCTCCCGTGAGTGTGTTTTATCTGAGAGGGGTGGCACTCACTTGCCACAGTAGCCTACGTTCTTTGACGTATCTTCAGTATGCTGCCATCTGCTGGATACTTCATCTCAATGTGCTAAAACAGGACATACATGGAACATATAGAAGTAAGTTATAGCTATATTCTTATTGTTATCAGTATATATATTATATATGAGCCGCAAAACAAAGTCTCACGAGCCGCCTAATGAGTAACAATGTGCTACAGGAATAAGGTAGAAGGGTACAAGTGATAAGTGATTCTAGATTGGGAGTGCCCTGCAGAGAGTGCCCTGGGAGTGGTTGCAGTGTAGCACAGTGGGTAAGGAACTAGGCTTGTAACCGAAAGGTCGCAGGTTCGATTCCTGGGTAGGACACTGCCGTTGTACCAAGGTACTAAACCTGAATTGCTTCAGTACATATCCAGCTGTATAAATGGATATGATGTAAAATGCTATGTGTAAGTCGATCTGGATAAGAGCGTCTGCTAAATGCCTGTAATGTAATGTGATGTAATGAGTAGTGATAGTTAGTCCAGGTACAGACTGAAGAGATGCGTTTTCAGACTACAGCAGAAGATGGGCAATGACTGAGTGGTTCGTAGAGGAACAGGGAGTTCATTCCAATACTGGGGAGCTAGTGTGGAGAAGATCTGTGGTAGGGAGAACCATTCACCCCGAGGGAGTGCAAGTCACCCTGCTGCCGCAGAGTGGAGTGGTCAAGCTGCTGTGTAGGATTGAATCGTGTCCTATAGGTAGACGGGAGCTGTTCTTTTGGCTGCAGTGCAGGCAAGGGTCAGGACTTTGAACCTGATCCTGGCGGCGATCGGTAGCCAGTGGAGTGACCTCAGCAGGGGAGTGATGTGAGAGAACATAGGAAGGTTGAAGATAAACAGCATTCTGAATCATCTATAGTGGCTGTATGGTATACAGGAGAAATCTGCAGGACTATGATGTGGCCTTGACGTGCTCCTTGAGGTCCTGCTCGTCATCCAGGACCACCCCCGGGCTCTTTTCAGAGTGAGAGGCAGTCACTGTGGTGCCGCCAGCAGTGATTAAAGCTCCCGCAGTAGGGAGGTCTTGTGACGGATGAACAGCAGCTCATTCCCATCTCAGCCGAAGTGGAGATGAGTAGTTTGTGGTCAACCGTGTCGAATGCTTCAGACAGTTCTAGTAGGATCAGGCAGTGGCAAGTGCCTCCGTCGCAGCCAGGAGGGCAGTCTCTGTTGAGTGTTTGGATCAAAAGCCAGACTGGTAAAGGTCAAACAGGTTAACCAGCATTTATTACAGTAAATAAGACAAAGTTATTACACAAAGGACAAAGTTATTAGATTAACTATTTTTATTATATTAAGTGTTGTTACACTTGTTCATGTGACTCTGGTTTGTTTGCTTTTTACCTTAAATAAGATATAGCCCTGCATTCAAATGTGAAATCAATCCGTTTCTGTCAGGACCACTGTCATCAAAGTAGATCTTTATTGACAATAAAGGCAATACAGTTGTTTGGCGGTATGGCTCTGTTCTGGAGCTCTCCCGCCAACCACGCAGCCCACATGAATAAGGCCATAGGGATGGAGCTGGGGTGGTGGAGGGGATTTACAAAGCAACGTGCAGAAGCTTGCATGCAGGAGGAGCAGCCGAATGAGTAGAGGGAGGCTGTTTAAGTAGACCGCCCTGTTAAGTGAACGTACTGTGATAGGCGAACATCACTCAGCTGAGCCATCAGCTGACTCTTGTGGCCTGCCAGAACTACGCGATGCTCCATCCTGTCAGGACCACTGTCATCTAAGTAGATCTTTATTGACAATAAAGGCAATACAGTTATGTTTGGCGGTATGGCTCTGTTCTGGGGCTCTCCCACCAACCACGCAGCCCGCGTGGATAAGGCCGGGAGGCCAGCAGCCAAACCCCAAAACAACCATATGCCACCATGCTATTAATAAGTGTCTCCGACTGATGTGATGACTATGTCTACGACCACCTGGAGGAAGCCCTTCGTCCAGTCAGCTTGAGGCCGTCTATTTTTTACGTGGATCAGTGGTTATGTGTACCAACAGCATGTTGGACGTTCCCCTGAGGCCAATAATTAGATGTATTATTAATTAATAAACCAGAGGAATGTACTATGCGTGATATGATATTAGGCTATGTGTACCGACAGCTTGTCTGTATTTCCCCTCGAGCGCCGAGATTTAAACTAAACCGGGGGAAATATACTACTGACTGCATCAGTGTAAATGAATCCTCACTCATTACATTACATTACATTCATTTGGCAGACGATTTTATCCAAAGCGACGTACAAGAAGTGCATTTTCATGATCGTAGACAACTGCTGAACACGGGTTCAGTAAGGTACAGTTACTTATTTTGTACAGCTATTACTAGCTGAGAACAATGAACACTATCCTGGTCTAACATCTGCAAAGCCAAACTAGGCAGAAGATTAAGCTAGAGTATTAGGACAATACAATTTACCAAGAAGTGCAGGGATGGGGCAACATGTAACAAGTGACAGGAAAAAGGGTTTTTTTATTTTTTTTTTTATTTTTTTTTTTTAATATATAGATACACAGCATGGTGGTGGTTATTCTAGGTATAGTCTGAAGAGATGAGTCTTCAGGCCACGGCGGAAGATGGATAGTGAGGGGGAGGTTCGGAGAGGGACGGGGAGTTCGTTCCACCACTGGGGAGCTAGGGTGGAGAAGCTCTGTGATCCCTTTGGGCGGGTGGGAGGGGTTACAAGACGCCCTGCTGCTGCAGAGCGGAGTGGTCGAGCAGGCACATAGAATTGAGTCCTGCAAGTAGATGGGGGCTGTCTTGTTGGCGGCAGTGTAGGCAAGGGTCAGGGCTTTGAATCGGATCCTGGCAGCGACCGGTAGCCAGTGAAGTGATCGCAGCAGAGGAGTGACGTGGGAGAATTTGGGGAGGTTGTAGATGAGCCGGGCAGCGGCATTCTGAATCATCTGTAGTGGCTGTATGGCACAAGCTGGCAGGTTTGCAAGGAGAGAGTTGCAGTAATCAAGGCGAGAGGTCACCGTAGCCTGGACGAGCAGCTGGGTGGAGTGCGTCGTCAGGTATGGTCGAATCCTCCTGATGTTGTATAGGAGGAATCTGCAGGACCTTGATGTTGCCTTGATGTGCTCCTTGAGGTCCAGTTGGTCATCCAGGACTACCCCCAAGCTCTTGGCAGAGTGAGAGGCAGTCACTGTGGTGCCATCAACCGTGATTGAGAGTTCACGAAGCAAGGAGGTCTTGTACGGGAAGAAGAGCAGCTCAGTTTTGTTGAGGTTGAGCTTCAGATGGTGGCTGGCCATCCAGGTGGAGATGTCAGCCAGGCAGGAAGAGATCTTATCATTGACCAGTGTGGCCGAGGGGGGGAAAGAAAAGAAGAGTTGTGTGTCATCTGCATAACAATGATAGGAAAAACCATGTGAATTAATGACTGAACCAAGAGATCTGGTGTATAAGGAGAACAGCAGAGGACCCAGTACAGATCCCTGCGGCACTCCCGTAACAAGTGGATGAGAAGCAGAGGCAGACCCCTTCCAGGTGACCTGGTAGGTCCTATCTGCAAGATAGGAAGCGAACCAAGACAGGGCAGTCCCGGCGATGCACATCCCAGCCAAGGTGGAGAGGAGTATTTTATGGTTGACCGTGTCAAAAGCTGCAGACAGGTCAAGAAGGATCAGGACAGAGGAAAGGCGTGAGGCTCTTGCAGTGGCAAGTGCCTCCGTCACAGCTAGGAGTGCAGTCTCTGTTGAGTGCCCAGATCGGAAGCCAGACTGGTGAGGGTCTAGCAGGTTGTTCTGATGGAGGCAGGTTGTTCTGATGGAACAACTCGTTGCATAAGTCTACCAGAAGAGCCAGTAGTAGCAGCAGCAGGAGCAGCGGTAGCAGTAATGGCAGCAGCGTAGGAGCCTTAGCAGCAGCAGCAGTATGAGCAGCGAAGCACATGTTCAACAATGATGTGATGACTATGTGTATGCCACCTGGAAGAAGCCCTTGGTCCAGTCAGCTCGATGCTGTCTAGCATTATGCGGATCAGTAGTTATGTGTACCAACAGCATGTTGGACATTCCCCTGAGGCCAATAGTTGAATTATTAATGAATTAACCAGGGGAACATACTATGTGAGATGTAATATTAGGTTATGTGTACCGACAGCTTGTCGGTATTTCCCCTTGAGTGCCGAGATTTAAACTAAACCGTAGGAAATATACTACTACCTGCATCAGTGTAAATGAATCCTCACTCATTGCCATCCATACAAGCATGCATGGATAAGACCGGGAGGGGGCAGCAGCAAAAATCCCCAAAACAACCATACGCCGACATGTTGTTAGTAGTTAGTCTCCGGCTGAAGTGATGACTATGTGAAACGCCATTCGGCTACCGGAAGGGCCCTTCATCCGGTCAGCTCGAGGCCATTCTAACATTGTGGGTCAGTGGCTACGTGTACCAAGCTTTTTTGGCCTTTCCCCTGAAGCAAGAGTAAAATTAAACCATGGGGAAAATACTATTTGTAATGTTGAAGGCTATGCCTATGTGTATAGCCTTGGCTTCAATCAATCAAATTTATTTGTATAGCGTATTTTACGGCAGTCGTCAGAATGCGCTTACAGACAACCCTGGCCTGAATCTCCACAGGAGCAAGCCTAAGGCGACAGTGGCAAGGAAAACTCCCTGTGGCAGATAGTGTCAGGGTTCTGTGTCTTCCCCCTGTGTTGTTTCTCTGTTGGGCCGCCAGATGGCGGCACCTCGGTTTTGTGTCCTGTTAATTGTTTTATTGGTTCGCGTTACCTAATTATTAGTTGCGTCTTGTCTCGTGTTCCCCTCCCTCTCTGTGGCTTTATTGTTCATCGTGCCCTCCTGTGTCTCGTCTGCGTCTCCTCTCCCCGACTCAGGCGCTGGAATCTTTTGCTTTGCTTGGTTTGGTTTGTTTGGTTTGCTACGCTACCTGTTTTCTTCTGTGACCTGGTTGTTTCTGCCTGTTTCCCTTTTACCTGTTGTTTGCCTGCCTGTGCCCTACCTGCCCTGTTTTCCCTCGTTTTTGGATTTTTGTTTTCTTGTTAATATTTGAGGTTTTTTGTTGTTTGTAATTTTCGCCCTGCGAGGCTCTTTGTTCCCTGTGTTAGTTAATTAAAGTCTTTGTTTCCCCATTTTGGACTTTTTGGTTTTTCACTCTGCGTTTGGGTCCATCCCCGCACCCCCGCCTGACAGATAGGAAGGAACCTCGGAAGGAACCAGGCTCAAGGGGGGAACCCATCCTCCTCTGATCGGCTCAGGGTGTTGATTGTGACAAGCATGTCAGTCAGTGGCTTAGCTACCTCATAAGCCCAAGGCCATTCAAACTAATCACCAAATATTATTAGGCTATGTGTACCAACAGCTTGTTGGTATTTCCCCCCAGCACTGAGATTTAAACCAATTAGAGGGAAATATACTACTCATATCAGTGTAATGAATCCTCGTTCGGTAGTAGTAGCAGCAGCAGCAATAAACAGCAGCAGCAGTAGGAGCAGTAGCATCAGCAGCAGCAACAGCAGTAGCAGTAACATCAGCAGTAGTGGCAGCAGTAACGCAGCAGCAGCAGTAGTACCCAGCAGCAGTAACAGCAGCAGCAGCAGCAACAGTAGCAGCAGCACTAGCAGCAGCAGGAAACTGATTATAGAGGAAACATTGGCAGCTGCGACACCGGTACTTGCCAGTAGACAGTAGCAGCCATGCTCCTATACTGCAAAGCTCATAGCTTTTGAACGGAAATTATTTCAATGCCAACGGATGAAAGAAGCACATGTCCAAAGCCTCGTAGCTTCACTGAGGATGACGGGAACCATCACTGCTGTCGTTGCCGCACTGGAGCAGGAGTGGTGGTGTAGAACTCCGAAATGGGGACCACATTGCCAATGAGACGGAGGCGGATGGCAACCAGATTTCGTCATGGCATTTCCCAATAAAGGCTCCTCAGGGCTCGCATGGGGGCGCCACCACAGGTACCGGGTCATGAAGGAGAGGATGGAAAACAGTGCTAGTATGCCATAATGACACAAGTTCCTTCATTTTCTCAGATTAAAAGCTTGAGGTGTATACAAAATCTCATAAAAAACACGTTTTCAACGTACAATAGATGCCTATTCAATCAATCATGACTGTGAGAAAGCCATCCACACATATGTTTGCCCTGTCCATGTACTGCACGCTTATATACACACAGGGCCAAGTGACTTGAAAGAATTGAGGAAATATTGGGTAGCATTGCTTTGGAATACATGTTATGAAATTTCGGTGAGGCAAGATAGCCTATATTGTTTGTAGTACCGTAACTTGGCATCATTTTGATATCAATACTTTTGAGTAACTTGGCATTTTTGTACGTTATAAACATGTTTTTTATGAGATATCATTTCTTTTTGCAAAGTGTTTTATTACAAGAGTGAGAAATGCGAAGTGACCCTGTAAGAAATGGTTGTGGATTATGGCTATCATTGTGTGAATTTGTACAGTCTGATGAGCGTGTACGTTTAGCAGTTTCGGTTTGCTATATATGTAAAACAGTGGCTGTGAGAAATGGTGCGGTGGCGTAATTGTAAACGCATCAGAAAAGGTGAAATATGGCAGGGTGTAGCTATGTAGGCTACTCACGGATTTGATGGGCATCCAACGAGCCTTGATTGACAAAAGAATCAGGAAGCCTGTAGATTTAGAGCTGCCTAGGTCGCAACTTGTGTACCCTTCTCTCCTGCTCCGTTGTCTGTTATTTCGTGAAGATGCACTTTTAGTGTTTGTAAGATTTATAAGGCATTTTGATAGGCTTATCTGCAGGAAGGAATCCTCTTTGCAGTTTTGTTAAGCTAGAACCGGAAAAGTTGATAGTGGAGAATAGGAGCAGACGCATATATCCCAGCAGGCTTTGCATATGAGAAAATAACAAGTGTGAGATAAATTAGGCGAAATGATGAAATTGCGTAGTTGAAACAATATGTTTTTTAGCAGAATGGGCATGTAGGTGAAGGTTGACACGATCACAGACTATAGTGCGAAGTAAATGAAGTGACCATGAGCGAGCTTAGTTTCCTTATGGAATGGTATATATAACAGTCTGTATTCAACATTAGTTGTTGAAGTGGAGGGTTAAATAATGTGTGGAATCTATTGCACTAATGTGTTTTTCTCATGTTCAGTGCTAGTAGTTATACTTATGAGTGAATCATGATTTTAAATGTAATGTTTTAATGCGGAGTTACAGAACATACATACGTAGTAATTGTTTGTAGCCTATGTGGCTAGGTAGAGAACAGGGCGAGGTAACATGAATGTAGAAACGTGGCGTTTGCTGATAATAAGGTTTTGTACGGTAGCCAAGTGAATAAATGTAGTTAGTAGAAATGGCACAGCGGTGAACTGGTGTAACTTTTTAATCAAAGGAATAAATTCGCCGTCATGAAATGCATATGGGTGGCTGTGAGTGAGTTTTGGTAAAGCAAATATAACCGTAAGAAAACGTTAGTGTAAAAGAGGAAATGATTTGCCTGAGGGCGAGTCGGGATTCAAGCCTTCAACCGGAGGTTTACCAGTCTGTGACTTTGTTAGTGCAGCACCATGCCATAGCTATGCAATGCGTGAAATATCATTAGCAAACCTGCCGGTGGTTGTTTAAAGAAGAACACAGGCCAGTAAGTACAGAAGAGCTCCCGTTGAATCCATATGGCTTTGCAATATTGTAGCCGGTTAATAACTGAACGTACAGACGGTAAGTGATCATGCATATGGCTTAGCAATATTGTAGCCGGTTAATAACTGAACGGTGAACGGCAGGTAGATATGGTGCAAATGCAATAATTTATAAGTAGTAGACAATAATTAGTGAGGGTCGACGCAGGTTAAAGAAACATGTTCCTAGGTGGGCTTGAACCTAGGACCCCATGTTCTCAAGACTGTAACCTTGCCCACTAGGCCACAGGCAGACTAGCTGTTTAAACAGGAAATGTTTCAGAGTAACAAGGTATAGGTATTTTGCGTGTGTATGCGCGTTTTTGATTGGCTCGTGTAGGTGAAGATTTGGCTGGTGTCAGTGAAATGTCCAATGGGGAGACATGTTGTTAGTGGGATAGGTGGCAGGAAAAATAATAATGAGAAGGGGAAAACGCAAAATCCCCTTAGTTTAGGGCTTTATTGTGTGGACATGTGAAGTTGTTTATGAATTCTGTTTGTTGAAATGTGGTCAGAATGTACAGAATTTCATGTTTTTAAGGGCTGAGTGTCTGTGGCTGTTGTGGTTATTTCTGTGGGGAACCCTGAAAAGTGCCAAACTCTCGGTGCTGTATAGGTATGGGGCATGCCCCCGCCAAGGCGTAACTTGGCGGGATGGCATACCTGCCATCCCAATATAGCTAATTTAAGCATATTTGCCATGGTGAGATCACAAAGAACCATGAAGCATAAGGAAATGCAGTTTCCAACAGTGGGTACTTCGGGGTTGAAACTCTTGCCTTAAAAGAAAGACCAGTTTGTGAACGGAGTAGTATGAGGCTGAAGAGTCTATGCATCTTTTAAAGATTGGGGGGAAATGCATTCTACAGAGATTGGATAAACATATTACTGCTTCTGCCCATCAGGCGTCACGATGAGGCTAATCTTGCGTTGCGCTATCGGAAGTGACTCCTGCCAAATGGATACGCTGGAAAGGATGCATAGCCCGGTCCCAAAAGCCGAGACGATTGGTGATCGCGTTTTTGAGTTTCGCTTAATTCGCTGACATAAGGGCCACTCCGGGCGAGGGCAGGCATCGAAGCAATAAGGTTCGAAGAATTATTTCTCAATACGTCACTATTTAAATATTATTTGACAGTTGGGCACAGTGGGCTGCTTTAAAGCGCCACATTGCATTACTAATATGCTTATCGAATGAGTATATTAGGAGAGGAATTGGAACCAGTCTCTTATTTTTATTTTTTATTTTTTAACCATCATATTGCACTCTTTATTTAAGACGAAAATGCAATGTACGATTAAAGAAAACTATGACAAAGTTGCGAAAGCACATGCGACAAATCTGCCTGGAACCAGCCATAACCGGGAGCAGATGCAATGGATGACGCGCAACGCCATTCCCGTGAACATGCAATTGTAGAGACAGCGAGGCCAATACCTAGGCTATGCGGAGCATGTCTGTACCAGGAGGAATAATTTTTCCTCAACATATGCGCTCAGTCGTGTGGTCACATGCCTGATCACATGCACGGTGAAGAAGTCAGAGCAGTGATGTGGAGAAGGCTACATCAAATCCCTTCTCCACTGTGATAAGCCTAAACGCCCGTTTAAGTGTCATGGAATACAACGATACACTTATGAATGCGGAACGTACACATTCGCGTCTTGCAACAGCACAATATTGAGAGAACCCGTTGGACGAGTCAACATTAAGCCCAATTTGTCTCATTAAAATGGACATTAGCAATCCCTAAACATTCAGTATCGTGATCTGACAGCTAAATTAGATAGCCAACCAAACTGTATCCTCGCAGATTTAACACCAATATGAATTTAATGTTTTCATTTTTCTGTCGTGATGATTGGGTCCCGATAAGGAACCGGCTTTTTAAGCGCAAATCGTGAATCAGTGGAGAAAACTTTATCTGGTTCTGAAGTTGAAAACCGAAAGCTGGTTTGCATTTTACAACATTGGCTGTAGCCTACTTGCCGGTAACAGTCTAACACTCCTTGTAGTGTAGCGATTCAGCGAAGGGTAGAATCAGAGACTGTAAAAAATATGGACAAAGCTACTGTGACGTCACCCATTGCCTCTCCGGGGGTCTGTAAAACACGTTTTGAAGCTCAATGGCGGGCGCGGCCATGTTCTCAATTTGGAGCCAAAACCATAGAGTTAAGCGGTCTTGTGATTTTTACAATGTGATTGACAATCCGGTGCGGAAAAGCGCATCAACCTGAACGAACGATTGCAGAACGAACTTGAGGCTAGCTGACTGTCTGCCGCTATGTTTTAAAATATATGATCAAATGTTTACGGAGTTTAACTTCCATCCGTGACTGTACTGTGTCATGTAATCACGGTATATGTATGACATTAATAATACAATTATGTTCAGTTATCTTCAATTTATGTTTCTCGGCAAAACAAATATGCTTAGCTAGCATATCAGCTTGCCAGTGAGCTAAGTAAGCTATCCGTGGTTAGCTCACGCATTAGCAATATTAACAACAGGGGAGGAACATCGACTGCACTGATGGTCAATCAATCAGAGATGTGTAGACTACTGGTAATTTGACTAGGCTAATTTTCATATAACTGTCTGGTAGACCTGCTGTTAACCAAGCAAGTTATCGTCGTAGGTTTTCGCCACAGTCAGTTAATGAGCCATTAACTGCTACTACTCCATCGCCGGTTGTGGTGTTCACTTGCTGGGTGACGCTAGCTGACCGATCGTTCGCAAGTCACTTTTTACCGAATAAAAATTAACACTGTCAGCGGTGATTAACAAATCTACCAAGTATTTTAATAACTGATCTACAGGCGTGTAAATATGACAACGCACTTTGAAGAGCAAGTTTTCCACCTGTTGCATAAAGACAAAAATAATGTACATTGAATTTCTAATTATTATTCTTTTCTTGCTAGCTTCTAGCTTTGTCACATTCGTGCAGCATAGCCCAGGTAGACATTTACGTAATGTACACGACTGACAAGCCGTCAAACACGTTTGACAGATGGAATATTTGCCGGTTAGGGTTAGCTAGCTAGTCAAATGGCTTGGTAGCCGAAGTTGCGAACTGTTTTAGCATAGGCTACTGGACTACCACATATAGCAAATAAGCGTTAGCTGATTACGCTTTCTGCCAACTAATTATTTGGTTAAGTGGGCTAAAGGAAATAGTAAAAATGACTCGGCTACCGCAAAACTTCAGAGGAGGATTATTTTATGGTCATCTAGTGCAGCTGTAAATAGCACACGCTATAATGAAACCACTACAAAATGGGATGCCTGCATTTTCTGACTTCGCACAGGTGGACCGTGGTCGGAGCCGCAATGTCAAGGCCAAGAGACGCCACCTCCCACCCCAGTGACCACAGATTGTAGCCCCTACTGTAGCTCAGTCCTCCGCAGTAATCCGGAAGTGACGCAAGCTCTGTACCTCATTGGTCCAGAACAAATATTGGCACTGTGCCCAAATGACGCAATAAATCATGAAATCGACCCATGGACAGTCATAAGACAAATAAAATACACCTATTATGACTATTTGTTCTTGTGAGAAAAAATTATTGACTTTGTATTTTGATCGCATTTGTACCGTAGACTTACATGGAAACCGGATATGAAAACACCTATACTGGAGTCATCCGTAGTGGCGCTAGTGAGCAACCAGGAACTACAACACCAGGAAATTAGCTTCAAAAACGAAGTCTGGTTTTGGCCGCTTGGGTAGAATGCAGCTTTGAACAATTTAGACGACTCTGCATCTCTGCTCTTGCAACACGACCTGCCGCCCATGTTCAATCTGCCAAACCTATAACAGCCAGAGTTTAACTGGCCATCTCGCAACCCAGTCCTCCTAGAATAACTGTTTACACCAGGAAGTAGGCCATTAGCCTACAAATAGACAAACTATAGCCTAGGCCTGTGTGAGACATGGGGGCTATCTAGTAGCTGCGTAGTAGCAACTGCCCATAATCCATTAGCCGTTCACAATGAACAAAGACTCTTTATCGATACGCCTACTTTTCCATCTCAGCCAAGCGTGAGAAACGGGCGTTTCCCAATTCAGACATTTTCGCTTAGATTTACGTGCACGAATCCCAGATTCGTGTAAAACGATTGATTGGAAGGCCCCACTCTGATCAACTAAGGCAGTGGTGTCAAACTCGTGCCATGGAGGGCCGTGTGTATGCAGGTTTTCATTCCAGCCTCAGATCTTGATTATATAATTAGTTAAATTATTTGCTGAATTAGGGATGCAGGTTTGTGCACAATGGTGACCCGACGTCTATGGTGACCCGCATTGTCTAAATAAAAATTTTCTTATATTCTGTGCTTCAATGCAGTTAAACGCATATGGCTGAATGAGTAATTGGACTCAATGAAGGTAGCATTAATTGGTTGGAATGAAAACCTGCATACACACGGCCCTCCATGGCACGAGTTTGACACCACTGAACTAAGGGATGTGCCTACGACCCAATTCTACTGCGTTCCGGAAGGTAGCCGAAAGAATTCACGCCAGGGATTCTTCAGCAGTGAGAGCATCTAGCGTTTACTCTGATGGTGAGCAACTCAACAATAAGCATGCCATTAACTTGTGCCCGCATATGTTGGAACGTTTCTGCTTTTAGTGAAAGACTTGCGATATTCGTGAAACCAGCCCCTCTGTGTGTTGTAGTCTGTATTAGTATCTGTTTGCTGTTAGTGTTTATTTTATGTTTCTGTAAGTTTATTATTTTTCACATCCTCCGTCCCAGTATTTTCATTCTCCCGGTCACTTGTCTCCCCAGTGCCGTCTCTTTGTCTGTGTTCCCTGAGCTGCTTCACACCCCTGTATTTGCGTGATTTCACTATTCGGGTGGTTCCGGGTTTTCGTGGTTTCCCCCTTCTTTCCAGTCTCGTTTTACTTACTTCCTGCTTATATCTAGTTTTACTAATTTCTACTAATCCTTACTAACTTATAGATTGTAAAGTACTAACCTCATTAATATACTAACATGTTAATATTACTAATGGATTAACAAACACTAGTTTTGGGTTTTTGATAGTTTAGATCACTATACTAATACATGGACCATTCTTCCCTTTTCCATGCTGCGATGTAGCTCCGCCCCTTTTCTTTCTAGTCTGCCCTAACGCTGAGTTCTGCAATTGCCTGCACCTCTCTCTCTCTGCATGTGTTTTACCTGCTAAACCCAGGCCGTCTGTTATCATTGTTGTCTATGTGATTCCAGTCCGCGTTTTGTCAGTCCCTTGTCATTTAATTAGTTATCCTAATGTTCTTCACCTGGTTGTTTGTTACTCTGCCCTCACTCACGTAACCCCTCCTTGATTGTTACCTTCCCCAGTGTATAAATGTCAGTCTTTTCCACCAGCTCCCTATCAGAACGTTGATTGTATTCACTGTGCTGATGTATTGTAAGCCTTTGTTTATCGAGATTCCTGAGACACCCTTTCTGTACGACTTCGAGTTTGCCTGCCCCTTTTGTTTGATTGCTTTCTGGTTTGACCTTCACTTTGTGTTGACTTCTCTTTTGCCTGTTCCTTTGTACCTTTGTCTATCTGATCTCCTGGTTTTTGATTTTTTGCCCGTTTACCACTATTCTTTTGGAAACTCGATTTTGTACCATCCTATCTCTGATTACCTGACTTTGAACTATGGACTGAATAAAGACAACGGTTTTTGGATTTCCCTGGTCTGTGTTTGGGTCCTTGCACAGAACATTACACTGTGAGACGTCCCCGCGATCAAATATGTATATTCGGTGTTGTCAATTTAGTGACTTTTAGAGGAGGCCATAGCTACTTTCCATAGAAAATAGTTGGCAACACTGTATATTATGTGTTTACCGCTAGACTCCGAGCTCAGCAGAATTTAAATAAGGTTGATGACATTACCCAGCTAGAATCTGCAGCTAGCAGATATGGACGTGGCAGCAGCTTCCAGGATTGAACATGGCGTCCTCCGTGGAGGGGCGGTGGCCGCCGCAAAGCAGCACTCCTTGAATTAAGCTCCCTGGCCAGTTAGCAGTGAAGACATTGCACCGGTATCCTCGATGTCTGGAATATTGTCGCTTAAAACAACGCATTTCGTGGTTGGCCCCAAATGGATCGCCTGCCTGCTGCAGCTATAGAGCTTAGAGGTAAGGAGCAATGCAAATAAATAGCAAGACTTCCTCATAGTGCCTAGGCTGTGAGCTTAGACAATTAGCGAACATGTAGCGGGCAGACATGGTTTAGACTGGCAGCGTGCTGTAGCTGGATTGCAGGAAGAAGCGCCAAATTTACAAAGCAACGTGCAGCGCTTGCATGCAGGAGGAGCAGCCGATTGAGTAGAGGGAGGCTGTTTAAGTAGACCGCCCTGTTAGGTGAATGTACTGTGATAGGCAAACATCACTCAGCTGAGCCATCAGCTGATTCAGCCGGAGCGCTTGACTCTCGTGGCCTGCCAGAACTACGCGATGCTCCATATTTGCCAGACAAATAAGCTAAAATTCCCTGTTTTGCATGAGGGTGCAGCCATCTTGGAACAAGCTAGTTCTCTAAGCCTGAATGGCACAAGTGAATTTGTACACGTGTGTGTGTTTTTACATGTACATATATACTCCACTTTACTATACTGCACTTTTTTTACTGCATTTTTAAAAAATTTGTTTATTTGAATTTCAGTTGTATGTGACGTCAGGTCATTGAGTATATTATCTCCCATCTGTTTTTGATGTTGATGTTGATGACAATATGCCCAGAAATTAATTGCTCCTCAGGAATAAATGAAGTTTATTGAATTGAACATCATTGGCATTAGCTGTGGCTGCACAATTCAATAAGCTCAACCTTGAATTTGGAGGAAAGAAACAAAACAGACAAAAGGAACAAAGGGTCCTGTTGTATTGCCCCAGGGTGCTCACATGAGTCTTGCTACACAATACCTATTCATTTTCACAAACTTCTTCTGACGAGACCGCAACCACTGAGCTGCTGACAGCTCTGAAATAGAAAAGTCCACCTGTGGGACGGGGCGACGGGTCTGCAGTGATGCTTTGTTCTTCAGACCATGAACCGACTGAAGCCAGACGCTGTGGTTGGGCGGGAGGGCAAAATGAGCAATGAACTTATCTACAGTATGTCAGATATCCAATGTTTATATTATTGGCCTCAGAGAGAGAGAGAAACAGTGAACTGGATACAATATTGGCTTGAATACTTACTACCCTCCCTCCATGAACTTACGGAAACTCCTTACGCCACTCTGATACCTTAATCTAGGCAGGCGATCTATGGTCCACCCTGCAGAGTTGTCTCAGAGAAGAAGCTATTTTCGAGGCCAGAGGCCCAGTGTGGCTACAGGACAAATAAAGATCCGGTTCTGTTTGATCTTAAGTTTAAATGCAATTCGTGGCATTTAATTGAAATCATTGATTGGAAAATATTCATGTCTATGTTAGAAGAAGAAGAAATAAACTTCTATGCTTTTTATAGGTATATAATACCTGAACAGAATTACCTCTTATACTACCTATTATATTCCTGTTTGGTCTTGTTAGAAAGGGACTAAATTCATGAATAGTTTGGTAATAATTCATAAATATTTAGCCCTGCTTTCAACAACATAAGGTCACTTTAATGTAATAAATACACTGTCAGCTTTTAGATAGACCTGTCCTTGTGTTAAATGAGCCTGCCTCCCCGCCCACCACCCCAACTTTCCACACCTCAACTCGGCATCTCTCAATCAGGGCAAACATGTTCAAGCCATGCTGCATTAAGTGTTTATGATGACCTTAGGAAAAAAGTTATGTTGTATTTGGTCTTTATTTTGGTTTCTTAGTTTCTTAGTTGTGCATTTGAGCTCATTTAATTTGTTCCTATGGCACTGAAACAGGAAGAGGGTAATACTTTGGTATGGTCTGGCTTATCAGTCTCTCTCTCTCTTTTCTGGCAATCCCAAATTAGCATATTGTTTAATTTCTTCTGTTTTATTTTGCGCCTTAGATGTAGTGAGCCTGCATTCAATAAGTGCATGATTTCAAGAGTGTATCATTTCAATTCACTATTTTAATTGACTCCTTATTTAATAAAATTATTTAGTCTTCTTACCTGATACATAATTTGTTTTGGCTTGTCACTTGATTCCACCAGGTTACTGTCGACTGACCTATCAAAGAATTTGGTTCTGGGTTCAACTCTGGTGTAACACACCGTGACTACCCTGATAGGGACAGAAGAGCTGGACACAGGGAGATTTGGAAATTTCAGATATCTCTAACGTTTTATTGGGGTAGCGAGAGAGAGCATAATCACAAACAAACACATGAAAAACCTTCGCTCATCACCCTCACAGGATCTGGGCAAAAACAATAAACTAAAATAACAAAGACAAAATAAATGAAATTATACGAGCGTACGTGCTCTCTCTCACCATCGTGGGGGATCCCGGTCTCAGACACCTACTGTGGAAAGAAGCACACTTTTAAATCCTGGATTGATTCGTAATATCATCCAGGTGTGTGCCTGCTTAACCAGTAGGTGTGGTCCTCTAATTGCCCTGAATTCCTCCCGCAAACCGAGCCCTGCCACATCCGGCCTGGGCCTTTCTGTGTGGAGAATGGCCTTTATTTTGCATGTTCTCCCCGTGTCCACGTGGGTTTCCTCCGGGTACTCCGGTTTCCTCCTACAGTCCAAAGACATGCAGGTAGGCTAATTGAAGACAGTAAAGTGCCCATAGGTATGAATGTGTGAGTGCATGGTGTGTGTGTCCTGCAATAGATTGGCAGCCTGTCCGGCCAATGCAGACTGGGATAGGCTCCAGCACCCCTCGCGACCCTGTCCCGGATAAGCAGGTATAGATAATCGATGGATGATGGATGGATGTCGGTTGTCTGACAGTGCTTCCTGGAGTTTTACATCCGATATTGAAATGGAGTGATCTTTGTCTGCAACATGTTACACATGCATGTAAATACACTGCTGTCTGAGTTTTAATCACAATATAGACCGCTGCTGGGTCCGTACAGCCTGCTCACTGCTTATTCCTGTATTTTAATGTGTAAACACAGTGTGCAGATGTTCCCCTGTCATACAGTACTGCACTGCTGCCCTGCTCTCCCTGGGAGTATCTGGGCTCCCCCACTCCCTGCCCACTGATCCCTTAGCAGTGTGCAGCACCAGGTGGTCCTGAGACGGCCTCAGCACAGGGGCTCAGCTGATCCCTTAGCAGTGTGCAGCACCAGGGGGTCCTGAGACGGCCTCAGCACAGGGGCTCAGCTGATCCCTTAGCCCATAGTGATGGATGACAAAGAGATTTTACATTTATGCAACCTCATATGTGTACCCCAGTGAAACAGGAAATTTCTGCCACCTGGGTGCGATTAGGATCAGTGTGAAGGTCTACTCTCTCACTCTGGCTGGAGTGGGAGAGATGAGAGTGAGGGGGGCAAATGCCTGTGAAGAGATCTACAGCTGCATGGCCAAATTTCTGCCATAGCATTTATACAATCTGGGGGTGGAGACACCATTCCCCGTACAGTGGGTTTCTCCTTGTCAGCAGATCAGCGCTCGTGTTCAGAATTCCTGGAACATCAATCAATCAATCAAATTTTATTTGTATAGCGTATTTCACAGCAATTGTCACAATGCGCTTCACAGACAACCCGGGCCTAGACCCCCACAGGAGCGAGCCTGAAGCAACATGGGTCACGCGTAACCACAGAAAGTGATGGCTGCTCCAGACCAACAGTCTGTGGGCTAGACCATGGAGCTGGAGGGAGCGCATGCCACCTTGGTGATTGACATATGTTACTGCAGTCATTATCACATCGTACCAGCACATGATGTTGCCTTAGACGGGGAAGAAAATATCTGAGAGCTGTCCATATAGTTAATAGCTAAAAGAAAATTGATTCACCATGTGACCCTCCTGAGACCCTCCACCCCAGAAAGTGATGTGTGTGTCCTTTTTTTCCGTATGAAAATGATCCTGAGAGGGGTTCCCTGAGTGCACAGTAAGAGTCTGTGTTTTCCCAGTGACGCAGAGTTGCATAGCGCTTGTGTGTCACCGTGAGACGGCGATGGAGATCGCACACGGGGCTGAGGGATGAAATCCACCTCATAAAGCCCCTCATTCTTAACAGCCCCAGCGGCAAAACCTGAGAGGCTGACACCATCAGCTCCTGTAGTCTGAGGCATGTGTGATACTGCACTCTTGAGCCTGGTTTGAACTGAGAGAGACATACTCTGAGAGATAAAATGCAGTCTGCTGATAGACAAGTATAAATCCTCTCCCAAGAACGTTTCACTCCGGGATGGGGAGAGATTGCTCTTGGGGAGGTTTACTCTGAAACCAAGAGAACAGATGTGTCAGAACTCACTGAGTGTCCTGCACAACTCTGGGTTTTGAATTGGCAATAATCAGCCAATCATCTGTATGAGTCAGTATTCTGATCCTCATTAGTCTCAGTAGAGCCAGACCCACCTCTACACAGAGACAGAACACCCATGGACTCAGGGAAAGGCCGAAGAGTAGAACTGTATATTTGTAGCAAACACCGCGATGGGCGAAGCGGAGGAATTTTGTGTGAGGGGGATAAATGCCTACGTGGAAGAAGGCATCTTTCAGATTTACTGATGTGAAATAGTGATGTTAAGTTAATCAATTAACTGTTAATTCTTAATAAGAATGATTATTGATGAATTTCTATAGATTAAACAGTTGAATTTCAATAAACCGTTTAAATAAATAACCTAATGTTGGTGATTAGATTTCAAATTAAAGAGACGTTTCTAAAATGTTAAATTAGAGAGTCACGGTTCCCTTGACTGGCAGCGTTAGTGAAACGTTATTGGTCCATTCCTGGAACATCAGTGCCATCTGAGCGCGTCTTCTCAGCTGCTGGTCTCACCTTCAGCGGACTGCACACCAGACTGACCCCAAAGCACACAGACATGCTCATACTCCTTAACAAAAATGCTTAAGTATTAAGCTAAGCATATTTTAAGTCATTCTTTTTATAGGCCATGGAGTAGATTTTAATCTAATCAGTTAATCATTATTAATGAATTATTGGGTGCCAATGATTGATTAAAAGAATTGCACAAAATTTTCCAATCTTTCTGACATATTGAACGTGAAAGAGTGCTGTATGTTAACATTTTGAAATTATATTGCCTCAACTGTTTGTTTAAAACTGAGATCCAAGAAAGGAAGTTGAGAACCGTCCTTCTTTGGGAGCTGGAAATAATGAAAATCAAAACTATGTTGGGTTTGATCTCTGGGAAACACACGTATTTCCCCCTTTTTGTAAGAGGGAAGGAATGTATTCCTCTTAAACATGGGAGCGCTCTCTTGTGTTTGAGAGTAAATGACTGTTGAAATGGGGGGTTTCACTCTGAACTGGAGTCTGTAGCCCTTGGCTATAGTAGCCCTGCAGTGTCCTATATGCTTTTCCTGGAGGGCAGTAGCCTCCTTTCGCATTGGACACGCTATTGTCTGTCAGAGCCACACTTGGTGCAACTGGATGCTTCTATGGAGGTCTGGACCGGATGTCGTTCCCTAGAGTTGGCTTTTAAACACAAGATGACGAAAGAGAAGTTTATTTATGGCACCAATGCAGTGATTTGTTTGAGCAGAGATGCATACTTCAGTCAGTGTATAAGTAAGCCACATACTTTGGATGCGCTGTAGGAGAAAGAGCATTTATCACATGACAGAATATGAGAGTTGCCAATAACCATGAACAGAAAGCTTTAACAGTGTTTAGAGGCAATCATTTTATTTACCAGACATGGCAAGATGGACTGGACACTATGCTGTAAGAGAGGATAGGACAAGCACCTGAAGAGATTGTAAGATAAAGAAACGGAACACAAAGAAATTGTGATACATACCAAAAATGTTTTTTAAGAAAGGACTTTGGATAATGAAGTAAATTGTTTGAGCTTCCCTTAAATGCTATCCAGAGAGCATCTCCCACAATCCACAGTAGTTTACATTTGACAAAATAAAGTCTGACCTGACCAAAGCTCTAGTACCTACCGCCAAGACAGAAAAAGTGAAACACGAAAGACGAGGTGAAAGACTACTCAAAGAGAGAGATCAGGCTACTCAAATGTTGGGGGGAGCAAAAGTGCTAGGGAAGTGCAGGTGGGTCCAAAATTCAGGCCACGGCCGAGTCTGCCACACAAAAAAAAAAAAAAAAAAACAAGAATCAGAGACTCTGTTAGTCACTCAGTGAGGGGAAAGCCAGCACACCCCTGGAGTGAGACCATGAGGCCTATACAGGGTCAGCAGCTACTCAGGCAAGTAACTTGAAAGAATTGAGGAAATATTGGGTAGCATTGCTTTGGAATACATCTTATGTAATTTCGGTGAGGCAAGATAGCCTATATTGTTTGTAGTACCGTAACTTGGTGTCATTTTGATATCAATACTTTTGAGTAACTTGGCATTTTTGTACTTGAAAACGTGTTTTTATGAGATATAATAATACTATATTAACTTGTCTTTGCAGACTGAACAACTGTGACCTCACACAGAAGTGCTGTGATATTGTGGCCTCGGCTCTCCAGTCATCAAACTCACCCCTGAGAGATCTGGACCTCAGCTACAATAACCTGGGAGATTCAGGAGTGAAGCTGCTCTGTGCTGGACTGAGGAGTCCAAACTGTAAACTGCAGAGACTGGGGTGAGTAGTGCTGTGTACTGTGTGATCTTAACTAAATAGTATGGTTCTATTCAGTGAAATATTAAAACCCTCTTTCTCTCTCAGTTTACTCTATCCACCAGCATTCTTTCTTTGCCCATATATACCTTACTCCTCTATCACAACAAGCAAATAAAAGCAGGATAAAACCTTTTGAAGGGTTCCTGAGCAGAATGTAAGGTTTCAGTGGAGTCTTTAGTATCAGGTCACAGGTGATGACTGGATGCTGAATGTCTGATTGACATGGTAAAGGATTGACTGCCTGTATAGTAAAATGTTTCAGGTCTGTCACACATTGCAGTCTTCATCCATCTCCATTATTCACTACCTGCTATGAACTCTAATGAAATTCATACATTTACCCCACTCTCTTTCACACACTGACCTTTTGATGAAGGTGAGTTTTACTCCTTCATCACACACCTGTGTGTGCTGCAGGATTGTGGTGTTTCTGAAAGGGTTGTGAACAAAATGGTATTTTATTCTGCTGGTAAAGCCAGTCATTAACTCACCGGCACGGTGTGTCTGTACATCTTGGTGGGAGAGTGTCCATCTGAACAACATGTGAGCTGCTGTTTAGATGCAGTGTTACATCGTTTAGTTTAGTCACTTTTCTGTGGTTCCAGTCCCAAGTCATAGCCCGGATATTATACCTTTGTAAGCAGTCATGCTGTGTGGAATAGTCTGATTCAGAGATCAATATTCTGGCTCTAGCTCCTATCATCTAAAGAATAACATCATTTACAGGAGTATTTCTTAGATAAGTATTCTAATAAACTTCAAATGCTCCCACTTATTACATTTTTTGTGCAGTTTATATTACTCCACAAAGGCTACCAAATGTGTTGATAAGGGGTTTTAAAAGAAAGAAATGACCTAATACATCAGGCTTTTATTTTCATTAGCGGTCCAAGCAGCGAAGCTGGTGGAACCCTATTGTATCCGTTAGGATTATTAGGGGTCCAAGCAGCGAAGCTGGTGGGACCCTATTGTTTTTGTTAGGATTATTCTTATTATTTTTCTCGGCTAAAAGTGTCTGAGGCTCAGCAACTATACGTCCTAGAGCAACCAAATTTGGCAGGTGGGTTCCTATGGCCCACCACTACTCCGGCACTAAAAATCACCTATGTTGGCCAGATGGTGGCGCTATAACAAAGGGTCATACTTTAAAAGGTCATAACTCCCACACCGTAAATCAGATCAACACAAAACATCATCGACCGATGCATCTAAATGTGCTGTACTACATTGGGACCACGTATGTCCACCATATTGCTTGCCCGCCATTTGGACTTTTTTATTAGGTGGGGTGCGGAAGAGCTGGAGCTCCAAATCTAAGTGCTACGACATCTAGTAAACTTCTTTACGGCAAGCGACATCCATGGCGACGCAAATAATCCGACACCGTAGGGTCTAGTTTTTATCAGTGAGGGGAGGGTCTGAACGTCCGGAAAGCAATGGAAGACAGTGCCAGCTAGAGTGCATGCTAGGCTATTAAAGGTTTGTTATTAAATGCTTTTTGAGAGGATGAATACTTTTCTTTGGCATGCATCCATTTGAAGACAGTATTGGGTGAGTTTGTTTAGTCTTTAAATCTGTCATTATGCTGAGAGAAATTGTATTCTCAATTCAATCTCGAAATTGACTGTAAGCTTAGGGTTGTAACTAGGTAGCTGTTTCATAGGTGACTTAGTTAATGCACTCGTCTTAACTATTGCTTGTATTTTTGCATAGACTGCGTTGTTGCTGTTCTTGTTTGTGTCAGTGTTAATCAGTTTAACCCTCTGGGGTCGAGAGCTCCGCCGGCGAAGCTCGACAAGATGAAATTAACTTTCGTTTCTATTTGGATGATTAACTTCATGTGCTGTTATCATACAGACGCAACAAAAACATTTACAGAAACCTTAGAATCGCGACTTTCCAATGCGCCTATTGGCAAATAATATTAATTGTTTTAAATGTTCCTAATTTGATTAATTAGATCATGTATGCTTCGCTAAACTTTACTCATTACTGTGTGAATTTCGCTCAGCAGGAAGTCCGCCCAAATTGCATTCACATGTTAACAACATTATAATTACTCTCCATAGAAGGAGACTAAAGGAGGAGCGATGCGAGATCCATGTGAGAAATGCCAAGTCAAAGCGGGATAGAATGTCACAGAGTGTCGCCTAATTCACTTCTTTTGAGGTGAACATTTTGTTTAATTTTGGAAAATGGTCCGTCCGGAAGCCGACACTGATGAAGAGCGGTGTCATTTCGAACAGCGAACTGATCCAGCTGAGGATTAACTTCATGCGTAAGTATATTTCTTATGATCATATTTGTAAATGTGTGCTGTATTACATTCTCTGTGTGTTTGTAGGAATATCCAGCAATGTGCGCGTTTGTAAATTCCCACACTACGAACGATTCAAACTATTGCATCTCAAAATTATAGGCTAGGCTCTCTGCGTCTGGTTGTGTTAGAAGTATCAGGTAGACTATGTTTTTCGATCATATTCGTAATAAATAGCTCATACCTGGCGTGCAGTGGCGTGGCTAGGATTCTGAAACTGATGTCCTTGCACAATCGATATTAGCATACTCTAAGTAAGTTCGGGAAATAGCAATAAAATAACCACTTAGCTAAACAGATCTAGCCTAGTTCAGATTGAGGCATTGTTATTGATGAGTTGCGTGTAGTTTAGTTGGAATATCAGTGTTTATTTAGTTAAGCTAATGTTTTTTCGTTGATAGCTTGCATTATTTGTAAATGTGTGCTGTATTACATTCTCTGTGTGTTTGTAGGAATATTCACTAATATGCGTGCTTGTAAATTCCCACACTACGAATGATTCTAACCATTGCTTCTCAAAATTATAGGCTACCTCTCTGCGTCTGGTTGTGTTTGTTTGGTTCTTTGTTTGTATATGATGTCACATTTCATAAATTTTGTTTTCATTCGTTAGTGGTTTGTCCCTTTTTTGTAAAGCACATTTAATTTTCACCTGTTGAAGGAAATGTGCTATATAAATAAAGTTTGATTTGATTTCACATTTCCTAACAATTTTGTTTTTATTACATTTGCAGAGATGTTGATCAGGAAACACGGCCTAGTTCACCACTAGTTAAGAGGCCAGGCAGATGTTGCAAGAGTACACCAGTCTCATCTCATCTTCCATGCAGTTTACTTCAATAAATGTTCTAAAATCAAAAGTTGTCTTTGTTTCTGTCTTCTAAATGGCTCACTGAGTCTTTGTCTTAGTGGTGGGGAGGCATGCGGCCAGGTGTGAATAGCCTACTTAGCTGGCAGGTATTCCTACCCAATGCATATTCATTACAGAAAGGCCATTTGCCCTCCCATTCTCACCTGGTGTTGAAAAATAGTAGTCACAACACTAACTTTTAGCAATTTATTTTATATTTCTCATTGGATTTGCTAAAATATTTTGTCATATTTTGATACCCAAGACCTTGAAGAACACATTTCAGTGACCAAAAGTCTTATTCACAATTGTTTAGTGTGTTTTATTACAACATTCCTGTGCATGTTCAAAACTACTGTTTACAGTTTGTGTGTTTTTAGAGCAGTTTACAATTCACACATTATTATGACCTACTTACTTCTGCCATATTGTTGTAGCTGAGTTTGTGCTGAAAACAAAGATATGAAACACTTTGGAATCACTGTATATAAAGTTGATGAAATTTACACAAATGTCAGAGCATCGCACAATCACCAGTGTGCCTCATTTTACCCTTAGACCCCAGAGAGTTAACCTACAGGATCCAAGTGGAACTATGCGGTTGTTCCCTGCACTTGGAACAGTAGGCTACTGCCCTCTAGGGTTTTCGACACACTTGTTCCTGGTTATGGTTAAACACTTTGTTGTACGTCGCTCTGGATAGGAGCGTCTGCCAAATGCCTGTAATGTAATGTAATTTTCCGTAGCAACAAGATAAACCTGACATTAGCCCTAAAATATGAATAGCAGTGAAAATGCTGCTCACTGAATAACAAAAAAAAACGAGACAAATTTTCTTGTTAAATTATACCATGTCATTCTACAGTCAATATCTGGGACTAAACATTGAATAAATATACAATCTTACCGTTGGTTTTATGCGTAGATGTCCCTTTTGTGAATGAGTGGTCATATATTGTCTTGCACAATCCGTTTGTATAAAATACGCTATCTTCAATAACAGCTGTGCGTAATACCACACCTGTTGCTTACGCCGTTGTCGCCCTTTTTAGTGCAATTTGGCTTGATTGACAATTCATTTATTCAGTAGGGGAGAGTATAAGCTTTCTAACGATGTATAACATGTCTGATGTTGCTTTTTGATTAGCGTTTTATAGGTCAGCGTAACCAAAATTTTTCTTATCTGCCAATGTCTAAATGAATAAAACGGTAGGCTACTTTGCGGGCAGCACGCAGATCGCAAGTTGATATTTCGTCTTTTTTTTTCGTTTTTTTCTCAATGTCGTATTTATTATTTGAAATGTGTATTTATGTGTTATTATTCTATCTGTCTCTGTGGCGCTCTGAAATGTGCATTCTCTGCTAAGCTGAGCAATGGATTGGAATATGTGTCTGACGTAGTGTTGCACGGTATACCAAAACTTCAGCACTTTCTCGGTACTTAAAAAAAAAAAAGAAAGAAACGGTTCGGTATTAGAATATTCCGACGTTCGGTAGTTTTGAGTCAAATGTAAAAGCCAGGGAAAATTGTATCCCGCATTACTGATTGAGAGGATGAAAAGTGTAATTTGTCAGAATTTTCGCTAGATGGCAGTAGCAACTACGGTTGCCAAGTGAGGTGACTTGCGCTTGTGCACTAAGCTCCTTGATACAGCGCAAGCTTTGACTCAGTTCACTTCAGTAGCAATAGGTGCTCAAATTTGTAAATATTTTATTATAGATAGATGCTGTATTGTTATTGAAATATGCTGTTTTTAGATTTATTTAAAAGTGAAAGACCTGTTTGAAGATAATTTACTTTGCAATTTTTTAATTTTTGAAATATATTTAATATAGTTTTCTATGGTTTACTGTTGTAACACTATAGGCCTATGCTTATTGATATGCTGAACAGGCTTCAACTTAAAGGTTGTTAATAAACCAGGTTTTTAATAAACTGTGAATTCGAAAATGAGGTCAACCCTTATGGACATTACGTTTCTGATCAATTAAGGTAATTTCAGTATCTTTAGGTACCGAGTATTGAATCAGTATTGTTTCAGTATCAATTATCATGATACTAAACCTGGCATCAGTATCAAAGTCAAAATTTTGGTATCGTGACAATGCTAGTGTGATGCCTTTTTTAGTTGCGGCATGGAAGCGCTGCAGCTGTACACACACACCGGGCCATCTAAGTGTTACGACATGCCATCTAAGTGTTACAACATAGTAAAGACCTTTACGGGAAGTGGCCAGGACACATCCATGGCGACGCAACTAAGTCATCTGCCAGCATCTCTTAGCACAAAATTGGCCATAAATCCTCAATATTTTACTATGTCAGACACATATTCCAATCCATTGCTTATCATGATATTCTGTAGATATGTTGGGTGAAGTTATATGGTCATGAGGAGAAAGCCATTTTAAAATTGCTCCATAGGGGGCGTGATAGTGCCAATGCTTGGACCCCTCCCAACGCTTGCAGATTTAATTATTATTATGATTGATACAAAAATAATTACATGTAACGCAGTAATTATTAACCTATTATATTCGCAAAATTGTGCGAGAATAAAATGATTGGAAGAATTATAGCGTAAAGACATAGAGAACATAGGTGCAATGTGTGGATGTTTCAAAAGACACCACATCTTGTCTACCAGCAATAAAAGTTAGTGGCAGTAATCAGTTGTGCTGTTCTGATACAGCCACTGGGGCGACATAGCTCAGGAGGTAAGACCGATTGTCTGGCAGTCGGAGGGTTGCCAGTTCAAACCCCGCCCTGGGCGTGTCGGAGTGTCCTTGAGCAAGACACCTAACCCCTAACTGCTCTGGCGAATGAGAGGCATCAATTGTAAAGCGCTTTGGATAAAAGCGCTATATAAATGCAGTCCATTTACCATTTAGCCACTAGATGGTGATGCAGTGTAATTCCAGTTGATGCCGTAGTTGCATTGCTGTAAGATCGTGCCAGATGAACTGAACTGTAGCACAGCTCGTACACGGCTCCGGCACTGCTTCAGCTGTTAGCAGGGATAATATCGCAGGTCTGACCATTAATATCATGACTGGTTAGATAAAACCTTATATTAATAACCTTATTTTATATACTGGTGTACCATGACAGTTAGCTGCTTAGTTCCTCTCTGGCTCCGCTAGCTAGGTTGGGTCATGAAGTACCGTTAAGGTAGGTTGGGCTGGCTAGCTAGCTAACTCGTGCCTGTGACTGTGTGAGTCAAAGCGAAAGCTGAACTTAGAACAACAGCAACAAGTGTCAACTTGAGGGTCATATTGTTTGATGTAAATGGTAAACAAATAATATTTGCAAAGTGTTAATAGTTATTATCAAATAATTGTGTTATGTAACTGTAGTTCTGTATTTTCAAAGAATTAACTAGCTGAGGTAACAGTAAACAGCTCAGAGCGAGCTGGCATCGCCATGGTAACCAACCAACCCTCCTAACGGCCATATTTTAAACAGCGTCGTCATGGTTACCGTCACATTATTTTGGCAAGAGGTAAATAAGGAAGAACGCAATTTTGTATCGAATGCGGTTTCATCTCACCTTGCTGAATATTTTAAAATTAATGTCAAAAACCCTGACAAACTGTATAATTTGATAAACTTAAATTGTTTGATAACTTGATGGTTACAAGATTAAGAAGAAAATATTATCATGATGACAGTGATGTATTTAGCTAATGGGTTATACGAGTACATTAACAGTTATATTTATCTATTCATAGTGATGAATATTCAGCGTCTTTGAAATGTATAGATGTTTATGAACTGAAGAACATGTCAGGTGAGGTAAAGTGCACCCCAAAAATGCTGTTGTTTGTGTTTCCAGATGAAATTAATATGTTTGCAAATCAGATAAGTTCATCACATGGAAAGGGTTATTAGAGCCCAGTAATTGCCTTGGACTATTGTGGATTAGTCAGAATACTTTATGAACTTAATTTACATACCCCCTCCCTGTTTTTGTGTGTACATCTCAGGAATGCGTAGGTACATATGTATCAACTGTCAAGGTGAACAATGTCACAGAGAATTTATGCGTGTGTGTGTTTGTGTGTGGTCTCTCCACAGGCTGGGTTGGTGTAATCTCACAGAGGGCTGCTGTAATGTTCTGGCCTCAGTCCTGCGTTCTCCTTACTCAGAGATGAGAGATCTGGAGCTCAGAGACAACGAGCTGCAGGATTCAGGAGTGAGAGCGCTCTCTGCTGGACTGGAGGACCCACACTGTAAACTGCATAGAATGGGGTGAGTACAAACACAAACCCCTTCAATAAATTAGGGCTACAATGTGACTAAATACAACACTGATGTCAATGTTTCTAATGTGAAAACAGACACTCCACAGAACTGAGACGGCATGTTCCTGTTCTTCCTCTTGGTAGAATTTGACTACACAAATGAATGAAGAAAATGAATTAGTCCTGTTTACTGAACTGTAGTGGGGTGTAAACTCAAATGTGTTTGATAATGACTCATTCCACATTCATGTTATTTTAGTTTAACACACGCAGCCCTGTTAGTTTATATTATGTTACATTACATTTATTTGCCAGACGCTTTTATCCAAAGTGACGTACAATAAGTGCATACAAAAGGTAATTGGAACAACTACAAATCACAGGTCCGATAAGGTACAATATTTTGTAGTTATTCATTGTCATGAACACATTAAGTCCAGTTCACACAGTGACCATTACTCTGACCTAACCTAGCTAAGTCAAACTAGGAGGCATTACAAACAACATCTAGACAATGATACTGGACACAATAAGTGCTGGATGGAGGTACATGTAACATGAGTGGCATAGGAGGTACATGTGTAGAAATAGAGGGATTTAAATGATAGAAATGATCTACAGAGTGGTGATAGTTAGTCCAGGTATAGTCTGAAGAGATGCATCTTCAGACCATGGCGGAAGATGGGTAGTGAGTGAGAGGTTCATAGAGGAACAGGGAGTTCGTTCCACCACTGGCTAGGGTGGAGCTAGGGTGGAGAAGCTCTGTGGTAGAGACAAGATTTAACCCTTCACCCGGATGGCAGGGGGTGCAAGGCAGTGGTCAAGTTGGCGTATAGAATTTAATCATGTGCTGTAAATAGACGGGGGCCGTCCTGTTGGCTGCAGTGTAGGTGAGGGTCAGGACTTTGTACCTGCCGTGACTGGTAGCCAGTGGAGTGACTTCAGCAGGGGAGAACTTGGGAAGGTTGAAGACAATACATGTGTGTAAGGTGTGTAACACAATGCTATGTGTTTGACACACAGCCCTGTTAGTTTATATTAATGTGTGTAAGGTGTGTAACACACTACTATGTGTTTGACACACACAGCCCTGTTAGTTTATATTCATGTGTGTAAGGTGTGTAACACACTGCTATATGTTTGACACACACAACCCTCTTAGTTTATATTAATGTTTGTATGGTGTGTTACACACTGCTATGTGTTTGCCGCACACAGTCCTGTTAGTTTATATTAGCCTAATGTGTGTAAGGTGTGTAACACACTGCTATGTGTTTGACACACACAGCCCTGTTAGTTTATATTAATGTGTGTAAGGTGTGTGTGTCCTTCTCTCTGCAGGCTGTCAGGCTGTAGAGTCACACAGAGAGGCTGTGATTCTCTGGCTTCAGCTCTATGTTCAAACCCTTCACACCTGAGAGAGCTGGACCTGAGATACAATCACCCAGGAGACTCAGGAGTGAGAGCGCTGTCTGCTGCTAAACTGGACACACTCACACTGCTGTAAGTACAGAGAGTTTCCACACTGCACCTCACACATGCACACACACACACACACACCTGAGAGAGCTGGACCTCAGCTACAATCACCCAGGAGACTCAGGAGTGAGAGCGCTGTCTGCTGCTAAACTGGACACACTCATACTGCTGTAAGTACAAAGAGTTTCCACACTGCACCTCACACACACACACACACACACACACATGGAATTGGGGGGGGGGGGGGGGGGGGTCGAGGGCACTGTTCAAACCAGCGTTACTCAAGAGGGTTGGGGATCTCCTGTGGTATTTACTGCAGTAAATAAGATGTGGTTGTTGTAGTTAGGGGTTTGATCAGGGACACAGTGATGGTGGAGTTTCAGTATTACAAAGCAATGGAGAACCTGAGTGTGTTTCAGAGTGTGTGTGTTATAAGGGTGTTTTATTTTCAGTGGAGGGAGGGTAGCTATTTTTGCACATGTTATAGGGTGAGGGAATGGAATAAGTTTCCTTTGACAGATTTGTATATTTTTCATATGATCTTGGTTTTGTGTTTTTTTGTGTCTTTATTTTTATTTATGTGATGTTATTGGTGTGTTGAGAGTGGAAATAAAGGATCATTAAAATTCAAAATTCTGTTCTGCTGTTCTTACAGTGTGGACCATGGAGGAGAGAACAGGACCAAACCAGGACCCAGGAAATGTGAGTGTGTATCGACACAGAACACTTTCCATGGATACACACTCTGCTGTGTGTGTGTGTGAGTGAGAGAGATTTCTCTCTTACACACATATACACACAAACAGAAACACACATGTACACAAACACATACACAGAGGTACTATGACAGCTCTCTCTCACACACACATAATGAGGTGAATATTAATAATGATAATTAATCTCATTAATGTCTCTGGTGTGCAGACGGCTGTCAGTTCACACTGGATCCAAACACAGCGCACAGAGAGCTATCTCTGTCTGAGGGGAACAGGAGGGCAACATACACACCGGGGAGAGGGCAGCCATATCCTGATCATCCAGAGAGATTTGAACCTCTGCGCCAGGTTGTGTGCAGAGAGAGTGTGTGTGAGCGCTGTTACTGGGAGGCTGAGTTCAGTGTGTATGAGTGTGGAAGATGGGTTGATATAGCAGTGACATATAAAGGAATCAGCAGGAAAGGAGGGGGTAATGACTGTAGGTTTGGATGGAATAAAAACTCCTGGATTCTGGAGTGCCTTAAACCCAGAGACTCTGATAAGTTCAGTGACACTGATAAACTCAGATTCTGTGCCAATCACGATAAGAACCCAACAGACATACTTGCCCCCCCCTCCCCCTACCGCAGAGCAGGAGTGTGTGATGATGATGCTGGTAGAGGAGAGTGTGTGTGCAGGGTAGGAGTGTGTGTGGACCGTCCGGCCGGCACTCTGTCCTTCTACAGCGTCTCTGACTCTGACACACTGACCCTCCTGCACAGATTCCACACACACTTCACTCAACACACACCCCTCTGTGCTGGATTTCAAGTGTGTGGGATCTCCTCAGTGTCCCTCTGCTAACTGGAGTAGAGACACACACACTCACACACACACACACTCTCACACACACACAAACATGCACGCACACACAAACATGCACATGCACACACACACGCATACACACACACACATGCGCATACACACTCGCATGCATGCACGCTCATGTACACACACACACACCACATTCATATACCCACTCACACACATACACACACGCATACACACTCAGATACACATAGAAACACACACCCACACCTACACACACACATCCACACACACATGCTCTCACACACCCTTTCTCTCTCACACTCATGCACACACACTCACAACTACACACACTGATGTACACTCATGCACACGCACTCACACACCCGCGCACGCACTCGTGCACACACACTCACACTCTTACACACATAAACACAAACACTCATATACATCTAGACCCTCACACACCCACACCTACACACACACACTTATATACACATACACACACACTCAATCACACACTCACACACATAAACACAAACACTCATATACATCTAGACCCTCACACACCCACACCTACACACACACACTTATATACACACACTCATATACACATTCACACACAAACACACTCAATCACAAACTCACATATATATATATATATATATATACACACACGCTCACACCTACACAGACACGCACACACACACACATATATACACACACACTCTCACACACACACACACATGTATACACACGCACTCATATACACACACACACTTATAGACACACACACTAATTTACACAAATACACACACATTCAATCACACACTCACACACATATAAACGCAAACACTCATATACACCTAGACCATCACACACCCACAACTACACACACACACACACACACACACATTTACACACACACTCACATACAAACACACACACTCAATCACACACTCACATATATATATACACACACTCATATGCACCTAGACCCACACACACATGCACTCACACACCTACACACACTCTTGCACACTCAGTCACACACACACAAACACCCTCTCTCTCTCACATACACTCCATCACACACACACATATTCTCACACAGACCCTTTCTCTCTCAGTCATGCGCACTGACGCACACCTACGCACGCACTCTCTCACACCCAGTCACTCACACACACCTCTGCACAGACACACACAATCTCACACACACACACGCATGCAAACATACACACGCTCATACCCGTATTCACACACACACACACACACACACTTTCTCTCACTCACACAAACACAAACATGTGTCAACACACACACATTCTCATTCCCATACACACGCACACACATACTCATGCACTCACACATGCACACACATGCTTACACTTACATGCGTGCACACACCATATACACATGTATACATAAACATGCTCATACCCATACCTACACATACACACACACACACACACATGTATAAACACACACATTCACAAAGGCACTCTCACGCACACGCACATACACATACATACACTCATTCTCTTGCACGCGCACACACTCAAATACACAGTCTCACACACATTCACACAAATACATGCACACACACTGTCTATTACCCATACACACACGCACGCGTGTGCAGACATACTCATGCACTCAATAATACTCACACATGCACACACGCATACATGCGTGCACATACACACACACATTCTCTTACCCATACACACACGCAACCCGGGCATACGCATACTCACGCACTCACACACGTTCACATCAACAGTCACTCCCACAAACGTACGCATGCATGCACACATTCACAAATACACCCACACAAACACACTCTCACCCAGTCACACACACGTCGACACACTTGCAACCTTCCTTGACCAATGCCTTACCACTTCAATTTCAGCTGTGTCCAATATTAACCTCAGTACAGCTTAAACCCTGTACATGAGAGTATGATCTTTTAGCAGGTTCAGGTTAAGCACTTGTTGTCTAAATATGATTTTATTTTTTTACAATTTTCAAGGTGTGTTTATGTACTTTTGATTATTAAAACATTAATATAACATTGAGAGTAATAATGCCAAAAGATGGCAGAGTAAAATGTTTTTGAAGTAATAATTCTGTCTCCTGTATCTGCATTTTTTTAAAAGAAGCCAGTGGCAAACTCCTCCACTTAAATGTGCATTTTTACCGTTGCTTTCATTCATTTTCACAAGAGTTCCAATGTGCAAATTTCTGTGGGCAAATGCAGCTGATGCATCCCATGATAATGCAGAATGATCACTGCAGTGTACTTATTTCATTTCATTACTGTAAACAATGATGGATTGAGTTTCCTTATTTATTCTGCTAGGATTTATTTATTTTTTATTTTTTGCTTTAATTTTCTGTATTTTCAGACAACAATATGCAATGATTAAACCTGAATTATAAAAATATCAAATGTTTTGCTGTTGTGATTTATTATTGTGTGATGTATTGAACTCTGTGACACAGTAGTACTGATTTCATATTCTGTATGGGATTATCTTTGGGCTCAATATGAGTAGATCAGCATGGGGCTAAAATCTGCAGTTGAAGCAATGACATTCATCTACAGTAGTGGAAATAAAATCCATTATAAGAAAAGTTGTGTAGTGTCTGATGAATGCTTGCTTCTGTTACTGTAGTGTAACCACAACTCAATACATTTTGAAAAGTCCCTGCTTGAGCTGGTATATTTATGTTACCTCTCAAATAAGTGGTTCTCCTGTAGGTTTGAACTTGGATCTGCTGCACATCAGTTGAATGGATTAGACCACTAAGCTAAAATCAGGGCAGAAGTGTGGTTTGCATGACATCCAGTCTCTTGAGATGCTCCTGAGACCCTACAGTTTTTCTCATTTTTTCAGATGCATTTCTAATATGTGCAGTCACATATTACAAATGCATTACAGTATGTTATGACTGCTTTGGCTCAATGTGGAAAACTCAATTTGCCAAACTGACTGGCAAAATTCTTACCCTAAGACACTAATTGCAGTACCTACCCACAAAGTGCAAACTCTAAATCACACTCAGTTTTCGCAATGCAGTCGTCTCGTATTGGTACAGTGTTCCAATGCTTATTGCTAGACATGCAGATTGTGAAATGAAGTCAAGATGTTTGCAATCATGTCTCGTCACTGCCAGCAACATTGCCCAGGTGAGTCGCATTGCAGCACGATTGGTAATCCCAACATAAAAGGCTGTTTTACAGCACTACATTCAGCAGTGTCTGACAACATGGAGCAGCCCAATGCAGTTGGTACTGATGGACGGGTTGTGGTTGTGGCTGAGGTTGTGGTCAAGCAGGTAGAAGAAATGTTGTATCGAATGAATTTAGAGCCACAGTGATTGACCATGTCATATATCCAGGCATAACAATGGGAGAAGATGGAAGGAATGTAAGGCCAAACTTAAAAATGTCAACAGTGGCATCTAAAGAGCTTTTGGACTGAACATTGAAAAGTCAATAATTTACTGCAAAATGTGATACTGTAATTACATTACTGGATTGTTGTGTTGGTGTCATTTTATATTATTTCTGTTCCGTGACGAGCCTGTAAGCCATGTTAATCATTTTTATTAGAGACCGCGCAACTCTGTTTTTCCAAAATGCCGGCTTATTCCACATAGGGGAAAATTGTGTTTGTGTTAGGTATTCCTGTGGCAATGTCTGTTCTCTCTGTTCTGCTAATGTGATTATTTTTCTTCTATCAGATAAGGCCTGCTGGTGCAAGTTTGTAATGTTGCATTTGTATGTTGTTACAGCCCAAGACTGCCGAGTTTCAGTAACCGGCTGTCAGCCCAAAGTCAAACACATTTAAAAAGACCACAACATTTTTTGCCAGAATACAAAGGATATATTTATTACAAAACCCAATAACCCAATACAATACAAATACCCACAAACAGGTAGACAGGACAGAGCCAGCAGATCTAACCTAACACTCACTGTCTAAATGTACATGCCTTCTACCCTCACTACCAGGGAGGATGGGACATGGGAAAGATCAAATTAAAGGAGAAAAAGGGGGAAATGAGTATTCCGGTCCGCTGCTACCCTACCCTGACTAACTACAATAAAAAGGTGCAAAAGAAAAGAAAACCTTACCACACGGTCTATGAAGTATGCAATGTGATTATTTGACAAAGAACAATGTTGACTTAAACAAAACAAAACAAGACAAGACAGTAGTTGCTGCTTGTAGCGTCTCTACAATAACAAAGAATGAAAGTCGGTAGTCGCTGCTTGGTAGTCGAACAATGAGAGAGAGCGAGATGTCCCGAATCGCCATCTTTTATGGGGGAGTCAATTACAGCAGTCTGCACCCGGACCTGACCAGTGCACACGCCTGTGTGCGCACACCCGCTTCAGCCCGCGGAGAGAGCGACTCCTACTGGACAAAAGATAAATTATTACAAAACGAATTTCCGCAGAAATAATAACCAGGAACACATAACACCCCCACACTTAAGACAAAAAAAAATACAGAAGTTAGTTGTTTTTTTTTTGTAAACACATTTTTCCAAAGACTCAGATTAGTCTAATATCGGATTACCCAAAAGCAAGCACCACAGACAAAAGCGCACAAAAATAGTGCACGCAACAAAGTCCACTCAGGACAACCAAAGCGTCACTAAAACACAAGCGCAAAAGTAGTGCAAGCCATCAAAGCATAACAACCAACAGCGGAGCGGAAGACTCACTTCCCCCTTTCTCCCCTTTAATTTGATCTTTCCCTTGTCCCATCCTCCCCGGTAGTGAGGGTAGAACTTATGTACATTTAGACAGTGAGTGTTAGGTTAGATCTGCTGGCTCTGTCCTGTCTACCAGTGCACACGCCTGTGCGCACACCCGCTTCAGCCCGCGGAGAGAGCGACTCCTACTGGACAAAAGATAAATTATTACAAAACGAATTTCCGCAGAAATAATAACCAGGAACACGTGTTATTTTAACTGTTTACGTGTCGGATGTCTAGAGTGTAAATGTTTCTGTTTAAATGACTGGTTGAATAACACACATCACCGCTATTTTCACCGACCATGTTAAACGTACTCACTTGCGCGTCTCAGCTGCAAAGGCATGCTGTTGTTAAACCCATATTCCAATCTGTTTGAAATGACACAAATTCTGCCTAGCCTGTTCAAACATCAAACATTTTTTTAATTCTATATATTGTTTATGCCCTGCACCTGAACAAATTGGATGTGTCCATTCTACTGTACCATCTCCTTTGTAAGCTAAGCAGTTCCTTTCAGCTGACTACATCAGAATCTGTACTACCGGCGTTTTATGAGAGCTTAAAATGTACAACATTGTTTATCAGAAATTATATCTGGGTGGGTAAATTGGTGGATATGCTGTAGAACATAGTTTGTCATTGATTTATAAATATACCAGTATATCCTGGGCTTTCACTGATGGTTTAATTGGGGTACATAAAGCAGTGGCCTGATATGCATTCTATGTTTGCAGTTTGCTTCTTCCTGACTGCTTCCCCTCAGCAGGGAAACAGAGGGGCACAGAAGACTCTGGGTCATCCCACCATGGATGGCGCAGGAGAGGTAGCAGGTTTTAGCAGTTTGCTAAGGTGGTCTCGGAGGATGGACAGCGTGGGAAAGTGTGGAGGACCGATCGCTCAGGGGGTCAGACTGGTGGAAGATACCACAAGCCAGGCCTAGCTTCCTGATCAGGGCCAATTATGACACTCTGCCTTCTCCTCAGAACCTGCGCTAATGGTTTGGTGCAGATGAGACCGTCTGCTCTGTGCTGCCCCCAAACGAGGCCTGTGGCACATTCTGTCAGGCTGTGAGACAGCTCCAGCACAGGGACACAGAGCAGGCCTCCAGCACAGGGACACAGAGCAGGCCTCCAGCTCAGGGACACAGAGCAGGCCTCCAGCACAGGGACACAGAGCAGGCCTCCGGCACAGGGACACAGAGCGGGCCTCCAGCACAGGGACACAGTGCTGGCCTCCAGCACAGGGGTGCTACAGCTGGAGGTATGACCAGCTGCTGCGAAAGCTTCTGGAATTACTGGAGACCAGCAGACAGGAGGCAAACAGAGATGCCTCTCCTGTGAAAGAGCATCAAACCCACTTTGTGAGGCAAGCAGAGGAGGAGGGGACCGTAGGACACAAAGGTGGGAGTAGAGTCCTGGTACCAGACAGGGGGTGGAGCACGCGTGTAGATCTCAATCCACAACTCCGTTTCCCAAATGAGATCTGCACAGCTTCCTAACATGGAGACGTGGTCTACTCGGGTGAAGGTGGTGCTCCTTATATGGAGACGTGGTCCACTCGGGTGAAGGTGGTGCACCTTATATGGAGACGTGGTCTACTCGGGCGAAGATGGTGCTCCTTATATGGAGACGTGGTCCACTCGGGCGAAGGTGGTGCTCCTTATATGGAGACGTGGTCTGCTCGGGTGAAGGTGGTGCTCCTTATGGAGCTCACCCTCCCATGGGAGGAGGGGGCAGAAGCAGCCTATGAGCGGAAACGGCTAAAGTAATCCGACATGGCAGCGGAGTGTGAGAGTGTAAGGAGTGTAAGGAGGCCGGTTAGAGAGCGACAGTATATCCAGTGGAGTTGGGACGCTGGGGGTTCACCCACCAGTCAGTGCCACACCTTCTGGAGAACAAGGGCATGGCAGGGGCAAGGCTGAGGAGGGCAGCTAGAGGGCTGGCCGAGGAAGCAGAGAACGGGGGGGTGGAATCGGAAACCGCCCACTGCACCCAAAACAGCAGCAGAGGGTGGCAGCTGGCCTTCTGGATCAGTTTGAGCCTCTTTGTGTCCCTGGAGTAGAGGCTCCCAGCCCAGCACACACAGGTGTAGAACAGGACACCGGCCACAATGATCTGGTAGAACATGGCCAGCATCCTGCTACACACACCGAAGGAGCGTTGCCTTCCCAGAAAGAAAAGCCTTCAGTCTAGTAGGGCCTCCAAAGACACAAACCACAGTATCAAACCATCTATCTATGTGATCAGGAGAACATGGTGTGTATGTGTTTGTGTGTGTGTTTGTGCTTGTGTGTGCATGTTGTGCACGTGTGTGCGTGTTGATGCCCTGTGTACGTGCTCTGTGTACAATAAAAATGAACATCTTCAGTGCATCAACCAGTGCATTTTTTTTTTAAATTACACCCCCATCCTCATGCTAAATGGATTTTAATAAAACCATTATGTGCAGTGGCAGGAGCTTGAAATGGTCGAAAATATCAGAGTATTTATTTTTGCTATCAGACCTGTGGGCTGTACTGGAATACTGGAAACACAAAGTGGATGCATTCTGCCATCCGGTGGTCTTGTGACGCTACTACAAGGGACTGAACTCCAGAGGGTGAGACTCAAGGCAGCAGTTGGGAGTTTCTAAAACATTGACTGCTTACTCTGGTTCCCTTTGCTAATCTAACATTTTTTGTAAAGATCTGAAACTATGCACTAATGTAGGGAATCTGGAAGGGGGAAAATATTTTTCATGGCACTGTACATGAGGTAGACAGGTTTCCTTTAACAGGCCTTAATACAAGGGGCACCAGGGAGATACACACTATACAGCTTGCAAAGGAATTCTCAGAAGTTTGCTAATGCCACGCACCAGTATGGAGTATATTATCTTAACAGAGGACTCATGTGCAAGAGTGCACTTGGGATAACCCTGAGCTGCATTCCATCCTCTCCGTAGCTCTCCATCACTCTTCTCTCTTCACCATGGTAACTGGGAATGTGGAGACTGGGGCAAGGCCACAGGCCTAGGCAGAAGTGGCCAGGAGTGCATACAGAAATACTGAAGCATACACTTCCCTTCACTACCTTAAGCCTCCAAGCAGCTGTACACTGCAGAACACAGTCTGAAGTGCATTAATCACTGCAGGTTTCCCACTGAATCTACAGGAACTGAGGTGGAGCGGTGAAAGAATGGGCAGTGATTCACTATGTGTACTCATGTAGACATGAAAACTGTTTTTCTGATCGATCAAACGTTGAAATATTTGTTAAATATTTTACTTAACTGCTACATCTACTGCAATTATTAGGACATGAGAACGCCTGTGGAGGTGTAGAAATGACTGTAAGAAATATAACACTGCAGTTCTTCTAAGTACCCACTAGATGGTAGTGGAAGTTCAGTTTCACACTGAGTTGTTGTCTGTTGGGCACTTCCTGGCTTGAACCATAATTTTGTTTGGCCTGTGATAAAGACAAATAACAGAATTTGTATAACAAGTACATTAAGCAATAGTAATCATTTTGCTGAGTTCTGAGAGCTAGTCTTGTAATAAGATGTATTACAGGAGCTTTCTGTGGTCAGACCATCACAGGCATCGGTATGAAGGTTGGCTGTGTATTACTGTTGCAATACGAGTATTATCAAGTTGTCATTATTGCAGACATCATAAATGGTTGCATGTTTTCACTGGTGTGCAAGAACAGGAACACTGATGTTTTTTATTCTGAAGGGACCCTCTATGTTAAAATTATAGATTCAGTCTTGGTTTTTAACATCTGTGGACAGAACTAGTCATTCTTTCTTTATTAGGAGTATGTGGTCACAGTGGCCATGACATTTGTCATTGAGATCAGATTTCTCAGATCAGATTCAAAATACAAGATATAACTGATTATTCAATAGTCCGTGTAGGAGTATGCATCTTCTACACCGTAAACTGTAAAAACTCTTTTACACTGCACAGTCATCATACCTCCATATCATATTTATTATTGTTAAGATTTAAGGGCCACAGAATCATAAATGACTTTTCCTTTGTATTTTTTTCATTGAATCTGATCACTGAGACATTACATTACATTTATCTGGCGGACAATTTCAAACAAATCGGCACACAATAAGTGCATACCAAAGGTCATTGGAACAACTATAGAACACAGGTCCGATGAGATACAATACTTTGTACAGTTACTCATAGCCATGAACACATTAAGTCCAGTTCACACAGTGAACATTACTCTGACCGAACCTATGCTGTCAAACCAGGAGGCACTACAAGTTACAACATCTAGACAATGACACAAGGCACAATAAGAGCTGAATGGAGGTACATGTAACATGAGTGGCACAGGAGATACATGTGTAGCATGAAAGAGGGGAATTTAAGTGATAGAAATGATCTGCAGTGTGGTGATAGTTAGTTAGTCCAGTTATAGTCTGAAGAGATGAGTCTTCAGACCACGGCGGAAGATGGGCAATGAGGGAATGGTTCGTAGAGGAAACCTGACCTGACTCCACAAGAGTAACTCCATTTTAACATCAATCAAATAATGGGCACTGATACATAATGTGCAATCATACAGATACAGGCCAAATATGTATTCTTTTGGTTACAGCTCACTGATAGCATGTCTGTCAATCGTTCTATTTCATTATACCTGGCTGTATTTTAAAGGCCTTTTTGACAAATCATTAGTTATAATAATGTTTATGGGTAAATCCAATTGGAAACTCAGTTGATTATCCATTGACAAAACATTTTTATTACAAATAACATGCAGCTGTTGGCACTCAATTAAATTTTTATATTCAAATTTAAATTTTTTAAATTTTCTGGCAATGATCTGTTGTATAAAACAGAGATACAGACACAGAAAAGTCTATAAAAGCTGCCAAGCGCCAATACAAGGACAGGTTAGAGACTCAAACAGAAAGAGAAAGAGACAGACTCTTGTTATCTTTGGCAAGGCGTGGAGGCAATCATTCCATACAAGGCGAGATCAGGTGGGGTCAACAGTGATGAGGACTTGCCAGACCAGATGAACTTGTTTTGCGCCCGTTTTAATACCTTTTTTTTACTCTCCGACTCCAGTTCTGAGGTGCTATGCAACCCCCCCGCCCCCCTCCTGTGTGCTCCCCAAACCCCCAGCTCCCAAATGTGTGCTGCTACACTATATGTCTCACAGACACAAACAGGCCAAATGCTAACCATGCTTTCCCATATTTGGTAAAGTCATTTGACTGTTTCTTCATCTCTAATTTGGTTTCCTCAAATGTGTAAATATTGCTTTACCAGACTAAAATCTCTAAGTCTAAGTGTATCTGTCAAAAGCAGTTTTATAGAGCCCAGGAAGCATAGATCAAGTTTTCAAATGTTGTATTAAAAGCAGTCATGCATGCATTTGTACAAGATGTTATCCTAACCCAGCCCATACCTGTTCATCTAGTACGTCAGATCAACTAACATGAGCCCATGGTCAGCACAGGAATGCTGTTATGTGTGTCTGCTTACGTGATGATATGAAGAAGTCATAAGAGAAAGGCAGGATGGCTGTAGGATGGTGTTTACTCTGCTCCTGTTGTATGTCATTGTGAAACAAAGTATTTCAAACTCAAATGCCAATTTAAAGATGTGAAGAAAGAAGAGGGAGTAAAAGAAGGAATAAAAGAACGGAGTAAGTAGCCTGTTGTGGAGTGAGATGGAGAGAATAGAAGCTGGTGAAGGGGTGTGGGGAGGAATGGGAATCTGCAGGTATAATGAAAATAACACCCTTAATTCAGTAAAACAGACAATAAATGGTGTGGTTTAGGTGTAACAGACTTTTTACAAATTTCCCATTTGGGACCAAAAACAAAAAGTAATTTAAAAAATACTTCTAGAAAGTTTTTCATTTATTAAGGTATTTTTTGATACTTTATGACCATTTTACCTTGCTGGATATGACAGAGGTACCAGGCCATCATTTGATTAAAATGGGCTACATTTTGACAGTGACACTTGTTCCTGTACACTGTTGCCAGCTCAAGTGGCACACTGTTGCTTGCACTTCTGCATTTCAGCAGCAAATTCTGAGCCGATTCTTATAGTTCTGATGTGTGTGGGTGTGTATATGTGTGTGCGAAACACCCACATGCTGGTGCCTGGCAGGCTGTGTGTTAACGTATTGTGAGGCTGTGTGTATCAGGTTGCTGTGTGTGTGTGTATGTGTGTGTGTGTGTGTGTGTGTGCGTGTATATGCATGTGTGTGTACATGCGTGCATGGGTGTGTGTGTGCATGCATGCGTGTGTGTGTGTACGTGTTTATGTGTGTGTGTGTTCGTGTGCGTGTGTGTGAGTGTGTGCGCGTGCGTGTGTGCATGTGTATATGTGTGTGGGTGCGTGTGTGTGTGTGTATATATGTGTGTATGTGTGTGTGTGTGCGTGTGTCTGCGTGTATGTTACCTGTGTGTGTGTGTGTGTGTGTTTATGTGCGCGTGCGTGTGTGTGTGCGTGTATGTGTGTGTGTGTGTGCGTAAGTGTGTGTGTGTGTGCATGTATATGTGTGTATGTTGTGTGTGTGTGCGTGCCTGTCTATGTGTGTATGTTACGTGTGTGTGTGTGCGTGCCTGTGTCTGTGTGTATGTTGCGTGTGTGTGTGTGTGTGGCTGGGGCCTGGCAGGCTGTGTGTTAATGTACTGTGAGGCTGTGTGTATCAGGTTGCTCTGTGTGTGTGTTTATGTGCGCGCGTGTGCGTGTGCGTGTATATGTGTGTGTGTGTGCGTAAGTGTGTGTGTGTGTGTGTGTGCATGTATATGTGTGTGTGGGATTGCATGTATGTGTGTGTGCGTGTGTGTATGTTGCGTGTGTATGTGTGTATGTTACGTGTGTGTGTGTGTGTGGCTGGGGCCTGGCAGACTGTGTACTGTGGGGCTGTGTCCATCAGTGTGCTGTGTGTGTCGTCTGTATACAACAACGAGCTTCTTCAGTGCATGGACCAGTGATCTTCTTTGAAATTAACCCTGATTTGGGAATTTTGGCTGAATTATTTGAAAAAATCAGACCCAGGGGAGACATTACAGGAGATGGGATTAACTAGTTAAACCGTCATTTCTTGTGTAAAAAATTATTGATTTTATATTTCCTCTCAAAATATTGGCCTCTATTCAGGCTTTCCCCATTGATTTAACATTGGATGGGCGGGGTTTCAAGTTCTTTTTGCAACCAGGCCTTGCAGTTCACGCAGTAGCCACTGGGGTAAAAGGCTGTTTGTTTTTAACATTGGGATCCTTTTTTAAAATAGGGAGCCTACACCAATCAGCCACAACATTAAACCACCTGCCTAATATTGCCTAGGTCCCCCTCGTGCCACCAAAACCGCTCTGACCCGTCGAGAGTTTTTAAAATCATGTGGAAATAATTCAACCTCTAACAATATCTTGGCTTTTTATAGCCCTGTAGCAACTAATAATGTAATAAACTACCAATAGTGTAATAACTCCCAATAATGTAATCCATTTCAAATTTTTTTATGTAATATAAACCAATAATGTAATAAGTAGTAGTAGTAGTACTAGTAGTAGCGTACTTTATTGATCCCAGGGGGGCATTTGCACTGTTGCAGAATAATAGACAATAAAGTAACACAATCAGTACAATTTACGTAGATGCAAAATATCAATACAACAGTAGATACAATATACAGAATACAAATTACCATATACAGAGGTGGAGACGGTCAGAGCTGTTTCGTGGCACTTCAGGGGACCTACACAAATAGTAGGTGTCAATGTGGCTGACGGTAACGACGCTCAGCATGGTTTATATGTTTATTATTTATTGTATTTTATACATTTTTACTATATATTTAACAAACAAATAGAAAAAATGTCATTTTGACCTGGTCTCAGAGGATAAAGCTTAATGAAGGATATCATTTTAAATGCTCAACTGCAGACCGCTCTCTGTTCCTTCTGTTTTCCCTCTCTACATGTTTTGATTCTGCAGTCACTGTCTCCTACTCACAACTGAACACAACTGCTTGCTCTACCACGAAAACCTGCACCAAAGCTTTGCTCCTTGAGTCAGTCATCAAAAGCGTCACAGGTCTGCATACCGATGAGCTTTGGACTCATTGATCATTTTCAGTCGAAACTATCAAGCCTCGCACCTGTTTCTAGTGCGCTGTGGTGTTTTTCTGGACACACGCCTGAGCTCATATCAAGAGTACAACCACTCTTTGAAATGTCTCTTTAACATGTTCAGGGCCCATTTAATCTGCATTGTCTTGCAGCAAACTACACTCAATTGTTGTGTGTGTCCCATTGTCCAAGCGATGTTCACGTGTGCTCAGTTGTGTTTGCAGCTAATTTGGTTGGAAGCCAATGGTCCAGCGGTCTAATGTCTGTCGTCCTTAGTGGGCGCTGTTTCTAAATGATCTCTCAGCGGTCAAAGGACCAAGGATAACCCTCAGCAGTGATAGATAGTGCAAGTGCATGACTAGAATTAATTGAATGGTAAGACTGCAGTAAGGGATGAGTTACTGGAGCTCTGCTCTCAATCTGTTTGAGTTAGCTTTCAGTAAGAGAGTTTACTGGAAGCTTGTTAATTTGCTGTGATTAGGCCAATACATTACTACATACATTACTGGCATTTGGCGCAACGCTCTTATCCAGACACTACAACCAGTGTATACCCTAACCCGGAACAAGTTCATGACTGAAAGCCCGTAGAAAGACCGGTCCATACAGAACACCCAAGTTCAACTTGACCTGATGGTTAAACTGATTAACACTAGCAACAAACGGCACAACGCAATCTAGAAATAAATGATAAATGCAAGTATCGTAAACAGCGCATCAACTAAGTCACCTATGAAACAGCTGCCTAGTAAGAGTAAGAGGATGAGTTTATCTGGAAGCTCTGTCTCCACGTGCTGTGAGTTAGAGCTGCAGTAAGAGGATGAGTTTAACTGGAAACTCTGTCTCCATGTGCTGTGAGTTAGAGCTGCAGTAAGAGGATGAGTTTATCTGGACGCTCTGTCTCCACGTGCTGTGAGTTAGAGCTGCAGTAAGAGGATGAGTTTAACTGGAAACTCTGTCTCCATGTGCTGTTAGTTAGAGCTGCAGTAAGAGGATGAGTTTAACTGGAAGCTCTGTCTCCATGTGCTGTGAGTTTGAGCTGCAGTAAGAGGATGAGTGTAATTGGATGCTGTGTCTTCTTGTTTTGTTCACAGGGTCCAGGTAGAAAGAGCAGGGTCACCTGTACCTAGCTGTCTGTCTATGAAGAGTTATAATTCAATGGATCGTCCAATCGAGTTCAGAGGAGAGTTCACAGGTGACCAAAGGTAATTAAAGAGGTTCAAATTGACACTACTTTTTAATCATACTTCAATGTTACTGGCACCATTCAGTTGCAAGTGAGCTGTATTATACAACATTCAGATCTGCAGTAACTAAGAGCTGCAATAAGAGGATGAGTTTTACTGGAAGCTCTGTCTCCATGTGCTGTGAGTTTGAGCTGCAGTAAGAGGATGAATTTCACTGGAAACTCTGTCTTCATGTGTTTTGAGTTAGAGCTGCAGTAAGAGGATTAGTTTAACTGGAAGCTCTGTCTCCATGTGTTGTGAGTTAAAGCTGCAGTAAGAGGATTAGTTTAACTGGAAGCTCTCTCTACATGTGCTGTGAGTTAGAGCTGCAGTAAGAAGATGAGTTTTACTGGAAGCTCTGTCTCCATGTGCTGTGAGTTAGAGCTGCAGTAACAGCATGAGTTTTACTGGAAGCTCTGTCTTCATGTGTTTTGAGTTAGCTGCAGTAACAGCATGAGTTTTAGTGGAAGCTCTGTCTCCATGTGCTGTGAGTTAGAGCTGCAGTAAGAGCATGAGTTTTACTGGACGCTCTGTCTCCATGTGCTGTGAGTTAGAGCTGCAGTAAGAGCATGAGTTTTACTGGAAGCTCTGTCTTCATGTGTTTTGAGTTAAAGCTGCAGTAAGAGGATGAGTTTCACTGGAAGCTCTGTCTCCATGTGCTGTGAGTTAGAGCTGCAGTAAGAGCATGAGTTTAACTGGAAGCTCTGTCTCCATGTGTTGTGAGTTAGAGCTGCAGTAAGAGGATGAGTTTAACTGGATGGTGTGTCTTCATGTTTTGCTCACAGGGTCCAGGTAGAAAGAGCTGGGCCACCTGTACCCAGCTGTGTGTCTCTGAAGAGTGGCCGTTCAATGGATCGTCCAATCATGTTAAGAGGAGAGTTCACAGGTGACCAAAGGTAATTAAAGAGGTTCAAATTGACAATACTTTTTAATCAATGTTACTGGCACCATTCAGTTGCAGGTGAGCTGTCTTATACAACATTCAGATCTGCAGTAACTAAGAGCTGCAATAAGAGGATGAGTTTTACTGGAAGCTCTGTCTCCATGTGCTGTGAGTTAGAGCTGCAGTAAGAGGATGAATTTCACTGGAAACTCTGTCTTCATGTGTTTTGAGTTAGAGCTGCAGTAAGAGGATTAGTTTAACTGGAAGCTCTGTCTCCATGTGTTGTGAGTTAGAGCTGCAGTAAGAGGATGAGTTTAACTGTGTAAACACCTCACAGCTAGACCAATGAGGGTTTGTAGCTGGAGGGGAAGGCACCGCGTGTTCTCCCTTGGCTGGTGTGATTCAAAACCGGAGATGTTAGTTATTTTTCCTCTGTTCGTAAGAACAGGGCACAATTATAATTAAGAATGCACTGGTTCCATTGCCACGGGTTAGATATGAAGGCGCTGCTTCATATCCCGCTTAAAACTGCTGCTGAAACGGATCAGTAGCACTCTGGTTACTCTCCGTTCGCAAACGGGGCTATGCTGTCATCAGAGATATATCCGATCTGTCGCCGGACTGTCAATATCCCAATGGGAGCATCAGAATATTCACAAACACCTGTACCTAGCTGTTTGTCTATGAAGAGTGATAGTTCAATGGATCTTCCTTTCAAGTTCAGAGGAGAGTTCACAGGTGATCAAAGGTAATTAAAGAGGTTCGAATTGACACTACTTTTTAATCATACTTCAATGTTACTGGCACCATTCATTTGCATGTGAGATGTTTTATAGAATATTCAGGTCTGCAGTAACTAGGAGCAACAGTAAGAGGATGAGTTTAACTGGATGTTCTGTCTCCATTTGCTGTGAGTTAGAGCTGCAGTAAGAGTATGAGTTTCACTGGAAGCTCTGTCTCCATTTTCTGTGAGTTAGAGCTGCAGTAAGAGGATGAGTTTCACTGGAAGCTCTGTTTCCATGTGCTGTGAGTTAGAGCTGCAGTAAGAGCATGAGTTTTACTGGAAGCTCTGTCTTCATGTGTTTTGAGTTAAAGCTGCAGTAAGAGGATGAGTTTCACTGGAAGCTCTGTCTCCATGTGCTGTGAGTTAGAGCTGCAGTAAGAGCATGAGTTTTACTGGAAGCTCTGTCTTCATGTGTTTTGAGTTAAAGCTGCAGTAAGAGGATTAGTTTAACTGGAAGCTCTGTCTCCATGTGTTGTGAGTTAGAGCTGCAGCAAGAGGATGAGTTTAACTGGATGCTGTGTCTTCATGTTTTGCTCACAGGGTCCAGGTAGAAAGAGTAGGGTCACCTGTACCTAGCTGTCTGTCTAGGAAGAGTGATCGTTCAATGGATCGTCCAATCATGTTCAGAGGAGTGTTCACAGGTGATCAAAGGTAATTAAAGAGTTTCAAATTGACACTACGTTTTAATCATACTTCAATGTTACTGGCACCATTCATTTGCATGTGAGATGTTTTATAGAATATTCAGATCTGCAGTAACTAGGAGCGACAGTAAGAGGATGAGTTTAACTGGATGTTCTGTCTCCATTTGCTGTGAGTTAGAGCTGCAGTAAGAGGATGAGTTTAACTGGAAGCTCTGTCTCCATATGCCGTGAGTTAGAGCTGCAGTAACAGCATGAGTTTTACTGGAAGCTCTGTCTCCATGTGCTGTAAGTTTGAGCTGCAGTAAGAGCATGAGTTTTACTGGAAGCTCTGTCTCCATGTGCTGTGAGTTAGAGCTGCTGTAAGAGGATGAGTTTAACTGGATGCTCTGTCTCCATGTGCTGTGAGTTAGAGCTGCAGTAAGAGCATGAGTTTAACTGGAAGCTCTGTCTCCATGTGCTGTGAGTTAGAGCTGTAGTAAGAGCATGAGTTTTACTGGAAGCTCTGTGTTCATGTGTTTTGAGTTAAAGCTGCAGTAAGAGGATGAGTTTCACTGGAAGCTCTGTCTCCATGTGCTGTGAGTTAGAGCTGCAGTAAGAGCATGAGTTTAACTGGAAGCTCTGTCTCCATGTGTTGTGAGTTAGAGCTGCAGTAAGAGGATGAGTTTAACTGGATGCTGTGTCTTCATGTTTTGCTCACAGGGTCCAGGTAGAAAGAGCTAGGTCACCTGTACCGAGCTGTGTGTCTCTGAAGAGTGGCCGTTCAATGGATCGTCCAATCATGTTCAGAGGAGAGTTCAAAGGTGATCAAAGGTAATTAAAGAGGTTCAAATTGACACTACTTTTTAATCATACTTCAATGTTACTGGCACCATTCAGTTGCATGTGAGCTGTATTATACAACATTCAGATCTGCAGTAACTAAGAGCTGCAATAAGAGGATGAGTTTTACTGGATGCTCTTTCTCCATGTGCTGTGATTTAGAGCTGCAGTAAGAGCATGAGTTTTACTGGAAACTCTGTCTCCATGTGCTGTGTGTTAGAGCTGCAGTAACAGCATGAGTTTTACTGGAAGCTCTGTCTCCATGTGCTGTGAGTTAGAGCTGCAGTAAGAGCATGAGTTTTACTGGAAGCTCTGTCTCCATGTGCTGTGAGTTAGAGCTGCAGTAAGAGCATGAGTTTTACTGGAAGCTCTGTCTCCATGTGCTGTGAGTTAGAGCTGCAGTAACAGCATGAGTTTTACTGGAAGCTCTGTCTCCATGTCCTGTGAGTTAGAGCTGCAGTTAGAGGATGAGTTTAACTGGATGCTCTCTCTACATGTGCAGTGAGTTAGAGCTGCAGTAAGAAGATGAGTTTCACTGGATACTCCATCTTCATGTGTTTTGAGTTAGAGCTGCAGTAAGAGGATGAGTTTAACTGGAAGCTCTGTCTCCATGTGCTGTGAGTTAGAGCTGCAGTAAGAGGATGAGTTGAACTGGAAGCTCTGTCTCCATATGCTGTGAGTTTGAGCTGCAGTAAGAGGATGAATTTAACTGGATGCTGTGTCTTCATGTTTTGCTCACAGGGTCCAGGTAGAAAGAGCTAGGTCACCTGTACCGAGCTGTGTGTCTCTGAAGAGTGGCCGTTCAATGGATCGTCCAATCATGTTCAGAGGAGAGTTCAAAGGTGATCAAAGGTAATTAAAGAGGTTCAAATTGACACTACTTTTTAAACATACTT
>NW_026986453.1:0-17294 GCF_018555375.3 Anguilla rostrata
CCTGGCCTGGCCTGGCCTGGCCTGGCCTGGCCTGGCCTGGCCCCTGGCCTGGCCTGGCCTTGGCCTGTGCCTGGCCTGGCCCTGGCCTGGCCTGGCCCTGGCCTGGCCTGGCCTGGCCTGGCCTGGCCTGGCCTGGCCTGGCCTGGCCTGGCCTGGCCTGGCCTGGCCTGGCCTGGCCTGGCCTGGCTGGCCTGGCCTGGCCCTGGCCTGCTTGCCTGGCCTGGCCTGGCCTGGCCCTGGCCTGGCCTGGCCTGGCCTGGCCTGGCCTGGCCTGGCCTGGCCTGGCCTGGCCTGGCCCTGGCCTGGCCTGGCCCTGGCCTGGCTGGCCTGGCCTGGCCTGGCCTGGCCTGGCCTGGCTCCCTGGCCTGGCCTGGCCTGGCCCTGCCTGGCCTGGCCTGGCCTGGCCTGGCCTGGCCCTGGCCTGGCCTGGCCTGGCCTGGCCTGGCCTGACCCCTGGCCTGGCCTGGCCTGGCCTGGCCTGGCCTGGCCCGGCCTGGCCTAGCCTGGCTGGCCCTGGCCTGGCCTGGCCTGGCCTGGCCTGGCCTGGCCTGGCCTGGCCTGGCCTGGCCTGGCCTGGCCTGGCCTGGCCTGGCCTGGCTGGCCTGGCCTGGCCTGGCCTGGCCTGGCCTGGCCTGGCCTGGCCTGGCTGGCCTGGCCTGGCCTGGCCTGGCCTGGCCTGGCCACAGGCCCGGCCTGCCTGTTTCGCCTGTTGCCTGGCCTGGCCTAGCCTGGCCTGGCCTGGCCTGGCCTGGCCTGCCTGGCCTGGCCTGGCCTGGCCTGGCCTGGCCTGGCCTGGCCTGGCCTGGGCCAGCCTGGCCTGGCCTGGCCTGGCCTGGCCTGGCCTGGCCTGGCCTGGCTGGCCTGGCCTGGCCCTGGCCTGGCCTGGCCCTGGCCTGGCTGGCTGGCCTGGCCTGGCCTGGCCTGGCTGGCCTGCTGGCCTGGCCTGGCCTGGCCTGGCCCTGGCCTGGTGGCCTGGCCTGGCCTGGCCTGGCCTGGCTCCTGCTGGCCTGGCCTGGCCTGAGCCTGGCCTGGCCTGGCCTGGCCTGGCCTGGCTGGCCTGCCTGGCCTGGCCTGGCCTGGCCTGGCCTGGCCTGGCCTGTAGCCTGGCCTGGCTCTGGCCTGGCCTGTCGGCCTGGCCTGGCCTGGCCCCTGGCCTGGCCTGGCCTGGCCTGGCCTGGCCTGGCTGGCCTGGCCTGGCCTGGCCTACTGGCCTGGCCTGGCCTACCTCTGGCCTGGCCTGGCCTGGCTTTTTCTGGCCTGTTGGCCTGGCCTGGCCTGGCCTGGCCTGGCCTGGCTCTTAGCCTGGCCTGGCCTGGCCTGGCTTTTCTGGCCTGGCCTGGCCTGGCCTGGCCCTGGCCTGGCCTGGCCTGGCCTGGCCTGGCCTGGCCTGGCCTGGCCTGGCCCTGGCCTATCGGCCTGCCCTGGCCCTATTGCCCTGTTTATTCCTGATTCTGCTCACTGGCCTGGCCTGGCCTGGCCTGGCCTGGCCTGCCTGGCCTGGCCCCGGCCTGGCCCCGGCCTGGCCTGGCCTGGCCTGGCCTGGCCTGGCCTGGCCTGGCCTGGCCTGGCCTGGCCCTGGCCTGGCCTGGCCTGGCCTGGCCTGGCCTGGGGCCTGGCCCGGCCTGGCCTGGCCTGGCCTGGCCTGGCCTGGCTGGCCTGGCCTGGCCTGGCCTGGCCTGGCCCTGGCCTGGCCTGGCCTGGCCTGGCCTGGCCTGGCCTGGCCTGGCCTGGCCCTGGCCTGGCCTGGCCTTTGGCCTGGCCTGGCCTGGCTCTGGCCTGGCTGGCCTGGCCTGGCCTGGCCTGGCCTGGCCTGGCCTGGCCTGGCCTGGCCTGGCCTGGCCTGGCCTGGCCTGGCCTGGCCTGGCCTGGCCTGCCTGGCCTGGCCTGGCCTGGCCTGGCCTGGCCTGGCCTGGCCTGGCCTGGCCTGGCCTGGCCTGGCCTGGCCTGGCCTGGCTGGCCTGGCCTGGCCTGGCCTGGCCTGGCTGGCCTGGCCTGGCCTGGCCTGGCCTGGCCTGGCCTGGCCTGGCCTGGCCCTGGCCTGGCCTGGCCTGGCCTGGCCTGGCCTGGCCTGGCCCTGGCCTGGCCTGGCCTGGCCTGGCCTGGCCTGGCCTGGCCTGGCCTGGCTGGCCAGCCTGGCCTCTGGCTGCCTGGCCCTGGCCTGCTGGCCTGGCCTGGCCTGGCCTGGCCTGGCCTGGCCTGGCCTGGCCAGCCTGGCTGGCCTGGCCTGTTCATTCTGGCCCTGCTGAGCCTGGCCTGGCCTGGCCTGGCCTGGCCTAGCGCCCTGGCCTGGCCTGGCCTGTGCTGGCCTAGCCTGGCCTGGCAGCCTGGCCTGGCCTGACCCTGGCTGGCCTGGCCTGGCCTGGCCTGTGCTGGCCTGGCCTGGCCCTGGCCTGCCTGGCCTGGTTTTGCCTGGCCTGGCCTGGCCTGGCCTGGCCTGGCCTGGCCTGGCCTGGCCTGGCCTGGCCCCGGCCTGACCCTAGCCTGACCTAGCTCTACCTAGCCTAGCCTGGCTCAGCTATAACCTAACCTAGCCTAACTGCCAAGCTGCCCAACCCTAACCCTAACCCTAGCTCAACCCTAACCCAACCTTCCCCTAATCTTAGCTCCTAACCTAACCCTAGCCTAACCTAATCTTGGCCCTAGAGCCCTTACCCTACCCTGGCCCTAACCCTTGCCCTTAACTAACCTAACTATACATAATATAACAGATCAATAATTTAAGCTTAATAAACCGTTTGAATAGTCAATATAAAACAAACCCCCTGCCCGCTCGCCCTCCAACTCCATAGACTGTAGTATGGAAGTTGAACATGTGAGTACAAACGCTCAGCCAGACATTGAGAATGACCAGCGCAGTCTCGCGGAATCATTCACTGTTCACTCGGCTCATGTTCATCCTCCCGTTAAATGGATAATTAAACCATAGAATTTAACAGAGTCTTTTATAAACAATAAACTCACAAATAATATAGCGAATCAGTGATTCAGTGTTGAGATAAATCGTTTTGAAAAGTTAACGCAGTACAAGCCCCCTACCCGTTCGCCCTCCAACTCCATAGACTGTAGTATGGAAGTTGAACATGTGAGTACAAACGCTCAGTCAGACATTGAGAATGACCAGCGCAGTCTCGCGGAATCATTCACTGTTCACTCGGCTCATGTTCATCCTCCCGTTAAATGGTTAATTAAACCATAGCGCCCTCCAACTCCATAGAGTGTAGTATGGAAGTTGAACATGTGAGTACAAACGCTCAGTCAGACATTGAGAATGACCAGCGCAGTCTCGCGGAATCATTCACTGTTCACTCGGCTCATGTTCATCCTCCCGTTAAATACATAATTAAACCCTAGAATTTAACAGAGTCTTTGATAAACAATAAACTCACAAATAATATAGCGAATCAGTGATTTAGTGTTGATATAAATCGTTTTGAAAAGTTAACCTAGTACAAGCCCCCTGCCCGTTCGCCCTCCAACTCCATAGACTGTAGTATGGAAGTTGAACATGTGAGTACAAACGCTCAGTCAGACATTGAGAATGACCAGCGCAGTCTCGCGGAATCATTCACTGTTCACTCGGCTCATGTTCATCCTCCCGTTAAATGGTTAATTAAACCATAGCGCCCTCCAACTCCATAGAGTGTAGTATGGAAGTTGAACATGTGAGTACAAACGCTCAGTTAGACATTGAGAATGACCAGCGCAGTCTCGCGGAATCATTCACTGTTCACTCGACTCATGTTCATCTTCCCGTTAAAGGATTAATTAAACCGTATAATTTAACAGAATCCTTTATAAACAATAAACTCACAAATAATATAGCAACCCAATAACTTAATGTTAATAAAATCGTTTGAAAGGTTAACGTAGAACAAGCCCCCTGCCCGTTCGCCCTCCAACTCCATAGACTGTAGTATGGAAGTTGAACATGTGAGTACAAACGCTCAGTCAGACATTGAGAATGACCAGCGCAGTCTCGCGGAATCATTCACTGTTCACTCGGCTCATGTTCATCCTCCCGTTAAATTGATAATTTAAGTATGATATTTAACAAAGTAATTATCAATAACTTAGCAAGTGAATATAAAATGTTTACAAAATCCTTTTAAAAAGGAAAAAAAACGTCTTCACCCGCTCGCCCTCCGACTACTTAAACTGTGGCATGGAGGTTGAACGGGTGAGTATAATGCCCAGTCAGGCATTGAGAATGACCAGCGCAATCTCGCGGCTCATTCCCCTTTTTACTCTTCCTATGTTCATCCTCTGGTTAAATTATTAATCAAACTATAACATTTAACGGAGTCATAAACTGAATACACAGTAGCATAGAGGTTGACTGGTGAAGTGCAGTGTCCAGTTGGGTGTCTAATCGTCCGATCGTCCGTTCGTCCGTTCGTCCGTCAGTTCGTGTCTTTGAGTCGGTCTGTCTGGTCGCATTCTCGGCCATTCACCCGTCCAATTGCCCGCCTGTTCGGTCGGTCGGTTGTTCGTGCCTTCGGCCGTTCGCCTACTTCCATTCGATCGCTGGGCTGTTCGATTGTCGGTCCGTTCGTTCGTCGGTCCGGGCTTTTGAAAGCGTTCGTCTGGTTACCGTGACCATGCGGTCGTGCAATCGCCCGGCCGTTCGCTCGATCGGTCGGTCTTTCGCCGGCCCGTGCGTTCGTTGGGAGAACTATTTGGACATTTGGATCGTGGCCGACGCAATCTCGCGGCTCATGATTCCTATTGTGCTCACCATAATCACCCTCTCGTTAAAACATAAAATCGTGTACATGGTAGTATGGAGGTGGAACGGTCGAGGGTATTGTCCTTGGACAATGGAAAGTAGCCAGCGCAATCTCGCGGTGAAAGACTCCTCTCTCTCTCACCAGAACATACTCCCGTTAAATTAGAAAAACCTTCATCCCGGATTATAGCCAAGATGGGGAGTTGTGCTCGACAAGCGTAGGCCCGTGCCATGCCCTTGGTCTCCCCCGACCAACCACGCAGTCTATGTACTGTGATGGGGGGAGCCATTGTAATATTCTACACCCTAACCCAGCCAGAGCCATCGGAAGTAGCACTCTCTCTATAATCACAAGGGCTCGAGGATGATATTCCATAAATTACCTATTAAACCGATAATTAAAATAACCTATTTAAACCGAAAATTCAAAAACCGATAATTTTATGTTCATAATAAGAATTAAATAACATAATCTTGTAAGAATAATATAAAATGTAAAATAAGCCTGTTACTTTCATTAAAATGAACAAATAAAGCGTGGGTGTTGTGGGCGCCGACCGGGGTTCGAACCCGGGTCTCCCGTGTGGGAGACGGGAGCTCTGCCGCTGAGCCACCAATGTAGTCTTAACTCAACAAGGGATTATGGGAGAAACGTTCATTTATGACTTTAAAGGTTAATATCTGGACAACGATAATAGATAGCAACAAACCGTTTTTTTTGCCTGAAAGAATACAAAGTTGTGACGTAAACAAAACAATAAAATTAAACGAATTTTCAAAAAACGAAAATAACGTGAACGAAGCAAATCGACCTTAATAAAGCTAGAGATAGCCAATGGATCAAAAATTAAGGGGAGGCATACTTCCTGTAGAAGCCTGATTGTCTCCGTGCCTCCATTGATCTGGCAAGTGAGATTGTCCGCAGGAATACTATAAATCCTCGGGGGTCCAACCCAGTAGAAGCCTGATGGTTTCCCGAAGGGTTCCAGTATCAGAGGCTTTACTCGACTGGTAGCGCTTGGGGCACGAGACCACCCGCTGGACGCGGAACCCCACCCAGGGCTTCTGGGAGGTGACGTAATGCACGGCACTAGACCCGTCCCCTGGTTAGAGCGTTCGTGCGTTCATTCGTTCGTGCGTTCGTTCGTTCGTTCGTTCAGGCGTTCAGGCGTCCGACCGTCCGTTCGTCCGTTCGTTCGTCGGCTCGTGCTTTTGAGTCGCTTCGTCTGGTCGCATAGTCGACCATTCGATCGTCCAATCGCCTAGCTGTTCGGTCGTTCGGCCGTTCGTGCTTTCGGCCGTGGGTTCGCTGGTTCGACCGTTCGGTCGTCCGGCCGTTCGATTGTTCGTCCGTTCGTCCGTCGGTTCGGGCTTTTGTGAATCGTTCGTCTGGTCGCCCGCTCGACCATTCGCTCGTGCAATTGTCCGGCCGCTCGGGCGTTCGGCCGGGCCTTCGCCGGTTCGTGCGTTCGTTCATAGAACTGTTCGTTCGTTCGTTCGTTCGTCCGTTCGGTGGGTCGTCCGTCCGCTTACTAATGAGCAGCAGACTGGGATACCTTGCGGTGTTAACGAACAGTCTGCTCAAGGTAGGTATCCAGCCCCCCTGGGTCCACTTGGACAGCACGCAGGGTGTGGTGGTCTGGGGCCACAGACCTTAAATGGTGCCCAATTTTTTATCGGTGATTAGCACCACCCACACACCGGACCATTTTGCACTACACACGCGAATCTGACCAACCAAATCCAATTTGGACTTTTTAAATTAATAAAAATTTCCATCCCCCCTAAAGTGTCGAGTTTGAATAGAAACTAAAAAATAATTGTTTTTAGCTTTTTGATAAGAATTTAAAAATACTTAAACTTAACAATTAATGAAAAACATTTAAGGAAATAGTACTAAAGACTAATAAATAATCTATAATAGCGAAAAAATCTTGGCCTAAATCTAGGACCCTAACACAATTGGGCATGGGACACAAGTCGGGATTTGATCAACCCCGGCTGGCCGCCTCGGAGGAGGGTGTATAGGGTTTAAAGGCCGAAACACCTGATGAACCTGAGGTACCTTACTGATGATGTGTCCTAAAATTTTAGAAAACACGCTTTTTGATTTTACATAAAAATTATCTTAACATCAACAAACATCAACAAACCAAAATAAAGTAACTGCATCCCTAACCCTTACCCTAACCCTAACCCTAACCCTAACCCTTACCCTAACCCTAACCCTCACCCTCACCCTTACCCCAGCCCTAACCCTAACCCTAACCCTAACCCTCACCTCAGCCCTAACCCTAACCCTTACCCCAGCCCTAACCCTAACCCTTCCCCTAGCTCTAACCCTAACCCTAGCTTTAACCCTAACCCTAACCCTAGCTCTAACTCTAACCCTAACCCTAACCTAACCCTTCCCCTAGCTCTAACCCTAACACTAACCCTAACCCTTACCCCAGCCCTAACCCTAACCCTAACCCTAACCCTAACCCTAACCCTAACCCCAGCCCTAACCCTAACCCTAACCCTTCCCTAGCCTCTACACCTAACCCTAACCCTTCCCTAGCTCTAACCCTAACCCTAGCTAACCCTAACCCTAAGCCTAACCCTACCTACCCTCACCCTAACCCTACCCTAGCTCTACCTAACCCTAACCCTAACCCTAGCCAACTTACCCCTAGCCTAACCCTAACCCTAACCCTACCCCAGCCCTAACCCTAACCCTAACCCTTCACCTACCTAACCTAGCTAACCCTAACCTACCCTAGCTCTAACCTAACCCAGCCCTAACCAACCAACCCCAGCTCTAACCCTAACCCTAACCTTAACCCCTAGCCTCCTAACCACCCTCTAACCCTACGCTCTAACCCTACACCTACCTACCCTAGCCTAACCCTAACCTACTAACCCTAGCCTAACCCTACTAAGCCCTAAGCCCTGAACCCCAACCCTAACCCTAACCCTAGCTCAACCCTAACCCTAACCCTTCCCTATCTAGCTCTAACCTAACCCCTAGCCCTAACACCTAACTCCCTACCCCAGCCCTAACCCTACCCCTAACCCTTCGCTCTAACCCTAACCCTAACCTTACCCTACAGCTCTAACCCTACCTAACCGCTCTAACCTAGCTAACTAACCAAAACCCCTAACCCCTAGCCTCAACCCTAACCCTAGCTCTAACTGTACCTACCCTAACGCTCTAGCCGCCTAACCACTAACCCTGCTCTAACCTGCAATCCTGATCACCCACCACAACCCTAACCTAATGCTCAAACCTAACCCTAACCCTTCCCTAATCTTAGCCTTACCCTAACAACTACCCTAACCTAATCTTGGCCCTAGCCCCAGCCCTTACCCTACCCTGGCCCTAACCCTTGCCCTTAACCTAACCCTAACTTTATACATAATATAACAGATCAATAATTTAAGCTTAATAAACCGTTTGAATAGTCAATATAAAACAAACCCCCTGCCCGCTCGCCCTCCAACTCCATAGACTGTAGTATGGAAGTTGAACATGTGAGTACAAACGCTCAGCCAGACATTGAGAATGACCAGCGCAGTCTCGCGGAATCATTCACTGTTCACTCGGCTCATGTTCATCCTCCCGTTAAATGGATAATTAAACCATAGAATTTAACAGAGTCTTTTATAAACAATAAACTCACAAATAATATAGCGAATCAGTGATTTAGTGTTGAGATAAATCGTTTTGAAAAGTTAACGTAGTACAAGCCCCCTACCCCTTCGCCCTCCAACTCCATAGACTGTAGTATGGAAGTTGAACATGTGAGTACAAACGCTCAGTCAGACATTGAGAATGACCAGCGCAGTCTCGCGGAATCATTCACTGTTCACTCGGCTCATGTTCATCCTCCCATTAAATGATTAATTAAACCATAGCGCCCTCCAACTCCATAGAGTGTAGTATGGAAGTTGAACATGTGAGTACAAACGCTCAGTCAGACATTGAGAATGACCAGCGCAGTCTCGCGGAATCATTCACTGTTCACTCGGCTCATGTTCATCCTCCCGTTAAATACATAATTAAACCATAGAATTTAACAGAGTCTTTTATAAACAATAAACTCACAAATAATATAGCGAATCAGTGATTTAGTGTTGAGATAAATCGCTTTGAAAAGTTAACGTAGTACAAGCCCCCTGCCCGTTCGCCCTCCAACTCCATAGACTGTAGTATGGAAGTTGAACATGTGAGTACAAACGCTCAGTCAGACATTGAGAATGACCAGCGCAGTCTCGCGGAATCATTCACTGTTCACTCGGCTCATGTTCATCCTCCCGTTAAATGATTAATTAAACCATAGCGCCCTCCAACTCCATAGAGTGTAGTATGGAAGTTGAACATGTGAGTACAAACGCTCAGTTAGACATTGAGAATGACCAGCGCAGTCTCGCGGAATCATTCACTGTTCACTCGACTCATGTTCATCTTCCCGTTAAAGGATTAATTAAACCGTATAATTTAACAGAATCCTTTATAAACAATAAACTCACAAATAATATAGCAACCCAATAACTTAATGTTAATAAAATCGTTTGGAAGGTTAACGTAGAACAAGCCCCCTGCCCGTTCGCCCTCCAACTCCATAGACTGTAGTATGGAAGTTGAACATGTGAGTACAAACGCTCAGTCAGACATTGAGAATGACCAGCGCAGTCTCGCGGAATCATTCACTGTTCACTCGGCTCATGTTCATCCTCCCGTTAAATTGATAATATAGTATGATATTTAACAAAGTAATTATCAATAACTTAGCAAGTGAATATAAAATGTTTACAAAATCCTTTTAAAGAAAAAAAACGTCTTCACCCGCTCGCCCTCCGACTACTTAAACTGTGGCATGGAGGTTGAACGGGTGAGTATAATGCCCAGTCAGGCATTGAGAATGACCAGCGCAATCTCGCGGCTCATTCCCTTTTTACTCTTCCTATGTTCATCCTCTGGTTAAATTATTAATCAAACTATAACATTTAACGGAGTCATAAACTGAATACAGAGTAGCATAGAGGTTGACTGGTGGAGTGCAGTGTCCAGTTGGGTGTCTAATCGTCCGATCGTCCGTTCGTCCGTTCGTCCGTCAGTTCGTGTCTTTGAGTCGGTCTGTCTGGTCGCATTCTCGGCCATTCACCCGTCCAATTGCCCGCCTGTTCGGTCGGTCGGTTGTTCGTGCCTTCGGCCGTTCGCCTACTTCCATTCGATCGCTGGGTTGTTCGATTGTCGGTCCGTTCGTTCGTCGGTCCGGGCTTTTGAAAGCGTTCGTCTGGTTACCGTGACCATGCGGTCGTGCAATCGCCCGGCCGTTCGCTCGATCGGTCGGTCTTTCGCCGGCCCGTGCGTTCGTTGGGAGAACTATTTGGACATTTGGATCGTGGCCGACGCAATCTCGCGGCTCATGATTCCTATTGTGCTCACCATAATCACCCTCTCGTTAAAACATAAAATCGTGTACATAGTAGTATGGAGGTGGAACGGTCGAGGGTATTGTCCTTGGACAATGGAAAGTAGCCAGCGCAATCTCGCGGTGAAAGACTCCTCTCTCTCTCACCAGAACATACTCCCGTTAAATTAGAAAAACCTTCATCCCGGATTATAGCCAAGATGGGGAGTTGTGCTCGACAAGCGTAGGCCCGTGCCATGCCCTTGGTCTCCCCCGACCAACCACGCAGTCTATGTACTGTGATGGGGGGAGCCATTGTAATATTCTACACCCTAACCCAGCCAGAGCCATCGGAAGTAGCACTCTCTCTATAATCACAAGGGCTCGAGGATGATATTCCATAAATTACCTATTAAACCGATAATTAAAATAACCTATTTAAACCGAAAATTCAAAAACCGATAATTTTATGTTCATAATAAGAATTAAATAACATAATCTTGTAAGAATAATATAAAATGTAAAATAAGCCTGTTACTTTCATTAAAATGAACAAATAAAACATAAGTGTTGTGGGCGCCGACCGGGATTCGAACCCGGGTCTCCCGTGTGGGAGACGGGAGCTCTGCCGCTGAGCCACCAATGTAGTCTTAACTCAACAAGGGATTATGGGAGAAACGTTCATTTATGACTTTAAAGGTTAATATCTGGACAACGATAATAGATAGCAACAAACCGTTTTTTTTGCCTGAAAGAATACAAAGTTGTGACGTAAACAAAACAATAAAATTAAACGAATTTTCAAAAAACGAAAATAACGTGAACGAAGCAAATCGACCTTAATAAAGCTAGAGATAGCCAATGGATCAAAAATTAAGGGGAGGCATACTTCCTGTAGAAGCCTGATTGTCTCCGTGCCTCCATTGATCTGGCAAGTGAGATTGTCCGCAGGAATACTATAAATCCTCGGGGGTCCAACCCAGTAGAAGCCTGATGGTTTCCCGAAGGGTTCCAGTATCAGAGGCTTTACTCGACTGGTAGCGCTTGGGGCACGAGACCACCCGCTGGACGCGGACCCCCACCCAGGGCTTCTGGGTGGTGACGTAATGCACGGCACTAGACCCGTCCCCTGGTTAGAGCGTTCGTGCGTTCATTCGTTCGTGCGTTCGTTCGTTCGTTCGTTCAGGCGTTCAGGCGTCCGACCGTCCGTTCGTCCGTTCGTTCGTCGGCTCGTGCTTTTGAGTCGCTTCGTCTGGTCGCATAGTCGACCATTCGATCGTCCAATCGCCTAGGTGTTCGATCGTTCGGCCGTTCGTGCTTTCGGCCGTGGGTTCGACCGTTCGATCGTCCGGCCGTTCGATTGTTCGTCCGTCGGTTCGGGCTTTTGTGAATCGACCATTCGCTCGTGCAATTGCCCGGCCGCTCTGGCGTTCGGCCGGGCCTTCGCCGGTTCGTGCGTTCGTTCATAGAACTGTTCGTTCGTTCGTTCGTTCGTCCGTTCGGTGGGTCGTCCGTCCGCTTACTAATGAGCAGCAGACTGGGATACCTTGCGGTGTTAACGAACAGTCTGCTCAAGGTAGGTATCCAGCCCCCCTGGGTCCACTTGGACAGCACGCAGGGTGTGGTGGTCTGGGGCCACAGACCTATAATGGTGCCCAATTTTCTATCGGTGATTAGCACCACCCACACACCGGACCATTTTGCACTACACACGCGAATCTGACCAACCAAATCCAATTTGGACTTTTTAAATTAATAAAATTTCATCCCCCTAAAGTGTCGAGTTTGAATAGAAACTAAAAAATAATTGTTTTTAGCTTTTTGATAAGAATTTAAAAATACTTAAACTTAACAATTAATGAAAAACATTTAAGGAAATAGTACTAAAGACTAATAAATAATCTATAATAGCGAAAAAATCTTGGCCTAAATCTAGGACCCTAACACAATTGGGCATGGGACACAAGTCGGGATTTGATCAACCCCGGCTGGCCGCCTCGGAGGAGGGTGTATAGGGTTTAAAGGCCGAAACACCTGATGAACCTGAGGTACCTTACTGATGATGTGTCCTAAAATTTTAGAAAACACGCTTTTTGATTTTACATAAAAATTATCTTAACATCAACAAACATCAACAAACCAAAATAAAGTAACTGCATCCCTAACCCTTACCCTAACCCTAACCCTAACCCTAACCCTTACCCTAACCCCTAACCCTCACCCTACCCTACCTACCCTAGCCCTAACCACCTAACCTCTAACCGCTAACTACCCTCACCCTCAGCCCTAACCCCTAACCACCTAACCCTTACCCCAGCCTAACCCTAACCCTTCCCCTAGCTCTAACCTAACCCTAACCCTAACCTACCCTTCCCCTAGCTCTAACCCTAACCCTACCCTAACCCTACCCTAGCCCTACCCCTACCCTAACCCTCCACCCTAACCCTACCCAGCCCTAACCTACCCTAACCCTTAACCCCAGCCCTAACCCTAACCCTACTCTAGCCTAACCCTAACCTACCCTCCCCTAACCCTAGCCTAACCCTAGACCCTAACCCTTCCCTAGCTCTAACCCTAGCCTACCTACCTAACCCTAACCCTAGCTCCTAACCCTAACCCTAACCCTAGCCCTACCCAACCCTACCCTAACCCTAGCCTAACCCTAACCCTAACCCTACCCTAACCCTTTACCCCTAGCCTAACCCTACCCCTACCCTAAGCCTCCAACCCTAGCCTAACCTACCCCACCCAGCCTAACCCTAACCTACCCTAGCCCTAACCCTAACCTACCCTTACCCCTACCCGCCTCCTACCCCAGCCCTAACCCTAACCCTAACCCTACCTACCACCCTACAGCCTAACCTACAACCCTTCCCTAGCTCTAACCCTAACCCTTACCCCTAGCTCTAACCTAACCTACTCTCCTAGCCAGCCTAACCTACCTAACCTTCCCTAGCTCTAACCCTCCCTAACCCTAACCTACTACCCTAGCTCTAACCCTCCCTAGCCCTAGCCTAACCCTAACCCTAGCCTCCTAGCCCTAACCCTAACCTAGTCACACTAGCCTACTAGCCTCTAACCTAACCTAGCTACTCCTAAGCCCTGACCCTACTACCAGCTACAACCCTAACCCTAGCTCTACCCAACCCTAACCTAACCTACCTGCTCAACCCTAACCCTTCCCCTAATCTTAGCTCTTACCCTAACCCTAGCCCTAACCCTAATCTTGGCCCTAGCCCCAGCCCTAACCCTACCCTGGCCCTAACCCTTGCCGTTAACTTAACCCTAACCTTATACATAATATAACAGATCAATAATTTAAGCTTAATAAACCGTTTGAATAGTCAATATAAAACAAACCCCCTGCCCGCTCGCCCTCCAACTCCATAGACTGTAGTATGGAAGTTGAACATGTGAGTACAAACGCTCAGCCAGACATTGAGAATGACCAGCGCAGTCTCGCGGAATCATTCACTGTTCACTCGGCTCATGTTCATCCTCCCGTTAAATGGATAATTAAACCATAGAATTTAACAGAGTCTTTTATAAACAATAAACTCACAAATAATATAGCGAATCAGTGATTTAGTGTTGAGATAAATCGTTTTGAAAAGTTAACGTAGTACAAGCCCCCTACCCCTTCGCCCTCCAACTCCATAGACTGTAGTATGGAAGTTGAACATGTGAGTACAAACGCTCAGTCAGACATTGAGAATGACCAGCGCAGTCTCGCGGAATCATTCACTGTTCACTCGGCTCATGTTCATCCTCCCGTTAAATGGTTAATTAAACCATAGCGCCCTCCAACTCCATAGAGTGTAGTATGGAAGTTGAACATGTGAGTACAAACGCTCAGTCAGACATTGAGAATGACCAGCGCAGTCTCGCGGAATCATTCACTGTTCACTCGGCTCATGTTCATCCTCCCGTTAAATACATAATTAAACCCTAGAATTTAACAGAGTCTTTGATAAACAATAAACTCACAAATAATATAGCGAATCAGTGATTTAGTGTTGATATAAATCGTTTTGAAAAGTTAACCTAGTACAAGCCCCTGCCCGTTCGCCCTCCAACTCCATAGACTGTAGTATGGAAGTTGAACATGTGAGTACAAACGCTCAGTCAGACATTGAGAATGACCAGCGCAGTCTCGCGGAATCATTCACTGTTCACTCGGCTCATGTTCATCCTCCCGTTAAATGGTTAATTAAACCATAGCGCCCTCCAACTCCATAGAGTGTAGTATGGAAGTTGAACATGTGAGTACAAACGCTCAGTTAGACATTGAGAATGACCAGCGCAGTCTCGCGGAATCATTCACTGTTCACTCGACTCATGTTCATCTTCCCGTTAAAGGATTAATTAAACCGTATAATTTAACAGAATCCTTTATAAACAATAAACTCACAAATAATATAGCAACCCAATAACTTAATGTTAATAAAATCGTTTGAAAGGTTAACGTAGAACAAGCCCCCTGCCCGTTCGCCCTCCAACTCCATAGACTGTAGTATGGAAGTTGAACATGTGAGTACAAACGCTCAGTCAGACATTGAGAATGACCAGCGCAGTCTCGCGGAATCATTCACTGTTCACTCGGCTCATGTTCATCCTCCCGTTAAATTGATAATTTAAGTATGATATTTAACAAAGTAATTATCAATAACTTAGCAAGTGAATATAAAATGTTTACAAAATCCTTTTAAAGAAAAAAAACGTCTTCACCCGCTCGCCCTCCGACTACTTAAACTGTGGCATGGAGGTTGAAGGGGTGAGTATAATGCCCAGTCAGGCATTGAGAATGACCAGCGCAATCTCGCGGCTCATTCCCTTTTTACTCTTCCTATGTTCATCCTCTGGTTAAATTATTAATCAAACTATAACATTTAACGGAGTCATAAACTGAATACACAGTAGCATAGAGGTTGACTGGGGAAGTGCAGTGTCCAGTTGGGTGTCTAATCGTCCGATCGTCCGTTCGTCCGTTCGTCCGTCAGTTCGTGTCTTTGAGTCGGTCTGTCTGGTCGCATTCTCGGCCATTCACCCGTCCAATTGCCCGCCTGTTCGGTCGGTCGGTTGTTCGTGCCTTCGGCCGTTCGCCTACTTCCATTCGATCGCTGGGTTGTTCGATTGTCGGTCCGTTCGTTCGTCGGTCCGGGCTTTTGAAAGCGTTCGTCTGGTTACCGTGACCATGCGGTCGTGCAATCGCCCGGCCGTTCGCTCGATCGGTCGGTCTTTCGCCGGCCCGTGCGTTCGTTGGGAGAACTATTTGGACATTTGGATCATGGCCGACGCAATCTCGCGGCTCATGATTCCTATTGTGCTCACCATAATCACCCTCTCGTTAAAACATAAAATCGTGTACATGTAGTATGGAGGTGGAACGGTCGAGGGTATTGTCCTTGGACAATGGAAAGTAGCCAGCGCAATCTCGCGGTGAAAGACTCCTCTCTCTCTCACCAGAACATACTCCCGTTAAATTAGAAAAACCTTCATCCCGGATTATAGCCAAGATGGGGAGTTGTGCTCGACAAGCGTAGGCCCGTGCCATGCCCTTGGTCTCCCCGACCAACCACGCAGTCTATGTACTGTGATGGGGCCATTGTAGTTTCTCACCTGGCCTGGCCTGCCTGGCCTGGCCTGGCCTGGCCTGGCCTGGCCTGGCCTGGCCTGGCCTGGCCTGGCCTAGCCTGGCCTGGCCTGGCCTGGCCTGGCCTGGCCTGGCCTGGCCTGGCCTGGCCTGGCCTGGCCTGGCCTGGCCTGGCCTGGCCTGGCCTAGCCTGGCCTGGCCTGGCCTGGCCTGGCCTGGCCTGGCCTGGCCTGGCCTGGCCTGGCCCTGGCATGGCCTGGCCTGCCTGGCCTGGCCTGGCCTGGCCTGGCCTGGCCTGGCCTGGCCTGGCCCTGGCCTGGCCTGGCCTGGCCCTGGCCTGGCCTGGCCTCCTGGCCTGGCCTGGCTGGCCTGGCCTGGCCTGGCCTGGCCTGGCCTGGCCTGGCCTGGCCTGGCCTGGCCTGGCCTGGCCCTGGCCTGGCCTGGCCTGGCCTGGCCTGGCCTGGCCTGGCTGGCCTGGCCCTGGCCTGGCCCTGGCTGCCTGGCCCTGGCCTGGCCTGCCTGAGCCTGGCCTGGCCTGGCCTGGCCTGGCCTGGCCTGGCCTGGCCTGGCCTGGCCTGAGCCTGGCCTGGCCTGGCCTGGCCCTGGCCTGGCCTGGCCTGCCTGCCCTAGCCTGGCTTCAGCCCTGGCCAGCCTGGCCTCTAGGCCTGGCCCTGGCCCATACCTGCCCTGCCTAGCCCTGGCCTGAGCCCTGGCCTAGCCTAGCCTGGCCTAGCCTGGCCTGGCCTGGCCTGGCCTGCCTGGCCTGGCCTGACCTGAGCCATGGCCTGCCTGGCCCTGGCCTGGCCTGGCCTGGCCTGGCCTGGCCTGCGCCTGGCCTGGCCCTGGCCTGGCCTGGCCTGGCCTATGGCCTGGCCTGCCTAGCTGGCCTGGCCCTAGGCCTGGCCTGCTGGCCTGGCCCTGGCCTGGCCTGGCCTGAGCCTGGACCTGAGCCTGCCTACCTGGCCCTGGCCTGGCCTGCCTGGCCTTGGACTGCCCTGGCCTGGCCTGCCCCTGCCTGGCCTGGCCTGGCCTGCCTGAGCCTGGCCTAGCCTGCCTGGCCTGGCCTAGCCTGCCTGGCCTGCCTGGCCTGGCCTGGCCTGGCCTGGCTGGCCTGGCCTGGCCTGGCCTGGCCTGGCCTGGCCTGAGCCTACCTGGCCTGCCTATACTGCTGGCCTGGCCTGGCCTGCCTGGCCTGGCCTGCCTGGCCTGGCCCTGGCCTGGCCTGCCTGGCTGGCTGGCCTGGCCTGGCCTGGCTGGCCTGGCCTGGCCTGGCCTGTGGCCTGGCCTGAGCCCTGGCCCCTGGCCTGGCCTGGCCTGGCCTGGCCTGGCCTGGCCTGGCCTGGCCTGGCCTGGCCTGGCCTGGCCTGGCCTGGCCTGGCCTGGCCTGACCTGGCCTGGCTGCCTGGCCTGGCCTGGCCTGCCTGGCCTGGCCTAGCTGAGCCTGGCCTGGCCTGGCCTGGCCTGGCCTGGCCTGGCCTGGCCTGGCCTGGCCTGGCCTGGCCTGGCCTGGCCTGGCCTGGCCTGGCCTGGCCTGGCCTGGCCCCTGGCCTGGCCTGGCCTGGCCTGGCCTGGCCTGGCC
>NW_026986454.1:0-19209 GCF_018555375.3 Anguilla rostrata
AAGGCTTCACTGAAGGGAAACTTACAGTGAGAATAAATATTCTTCAATATCATTACGTATTACTGTGTTTTTGGCCTCCTCTGTTATTTTTAAAAAATGTGATTGGAATCTCAACCAAGTCCAGTTTTTGCCAATTCCACAGAAAAGCATTGGCCTGGTTTTTATTTGCTCTGGATCTGAACCTTCCTTCTGTGATAAAAAAGATATTAGCAGTTGATTTGGTCAACCCTATCTGCTAGGTTTTAATAGTCTATCTATATCCTTATATGTTGCTATGGTGTGTGGCTGAGGGATGATTCATTTTCTATTGATCACACATTGGCACTTAAAAGGTTCCTCTTTTCTTGAAATGTGCAAAATGATCTGTTCGCTCATATGAAAACGAAATTCACACACTTGTAGTTGTTACGACCCCATGGGTCTAGGGGTGCATGGGGTATGTAACTTGATGTTAATGGCCGGGAGATGTTAATGCTGTAGATATGGTAACAACAAAAACACAGACAAAGCAGCAACTCAGTGCACGGGTGTTTACTGTGATAACAAAACGGTGCAACAAACTACCAGACATATAACAACCCAGACACACACTACCAGGGTCAACGGACGCTGGATGTTGCCAAAAGAACAAAAAAAACAAGCTAGCTAAACCAGAGAGTAAACTAATCTAGTGTATCAAGTACACAAACAAAAGGCCTATCTACTCTAACTAGCAGACTAAAACACAATTGGTTGGCAATCACCCCTAAGGACTAGGGAATCTATACATAACATAGCCTACGGGCATATGTACAGGAGCCCCCAGTCTTACCTGTCCCAAGCCTTGGAAGTGTACATAAAACAAGACAAGTTCAAATGAGTGGTTAACATAGTCACATAAACAACACAGAGCAAACACTCAGACAACCATTGTTACAAACAGGTGGGGTTTTTATAGTAGATGTGGCGAGTTATGATTGGCTGTCCAGAATTGACACGGAGGGTGGGGCTTGGTGAAGGTGGGACTTGGTGGATGGTGACTGACAGGTGAAGGCAGGGAAGTCCACACAAAAGAAAAACATGGCACGTAACACTTCCCCCCTTAAGAACTAACACATTTATTTATTTTTAAGTTAGTTAACACACATGGTAATAGTATACACCACTTAATTCTAAAATACCAAAGTAGCCTACATAATTACAGGCGTACACACATTGTGCCAATTCCCCCTTACCTATACACAATTCAATACCTGACATGATTTTTATTTTTAACACATAGTGGTGTTACCGCACTATTACACACAATTTATTCAAATGTTTTAATTATTCAAAACTACGAGACAATGTATCAGCCAGTACATTGTCAGTCCCTTTAATATGGCGAATATTTAAATTATATGCCTGTAGAATCAGCGACCAACGCATAAGGCGCTGGTTCTGATTGTACATTCGCGATAAAAACACTAATGGATTATGGTCTGTAAAGACCTCGACAGGGGTAGAACTCGAGCCAATGTACACCTCGAAGAACTGCAAGGCTAATAACGCTAGTGCTTCCTTTTCGATGGTGCTATAGTTTATTTGGTGTTTATTAAATTTTCGGGAGAACAAACAGACGGGGTGATCAATTCCATCTTTATCTTCTTGTAGCAGTACCGCACCAGCTCCTAGAGCGCTTGCATCAACCTCTAACTTAAACGGTTGCGCAAGGTCTGGAGCCGCGAGTACAGGCGCACTGCATAGCAAAAGCTTAACAGCCTCAAAAGCCATTTGGCAGTCTGAGGTCCACATAAAAGGTGTCCTAATACTAAGCGCACTCGTTAAGGGTGCCACAACAACCGAGAAGTTCCTACAAAAACTCCGATAATACCCTGCCATCCCGAGGAAACGGCGTAACTCACGCCTACTAGTAGGCGCAGGGAAACCAGCAATGGCAGCAACCTTTGCTTCCAATGGCCGAACTTGGCCATGACCCACTTGCTTTCCCAGGTATGTTACTGTCGCTTTGCCAAACTCACATTTGGCGAGATTCAGAGTTAGCGTTGCTTTGGCCAACCTCTCAAACACACAACGCAGTACGGAAACATGGTCGTCCCAATTATCTGACCTAATAACCAAGTCATCTAAATAGGCATAACAATCCGAAATACCCATAAGTACGGTATTCACTAGACGCTGAAACGTGGCGGGAGCGTTTCTAAGGCCGAAGGCTAAAACATTATATTGGAGGAAGTTATCGGGGGTAACAAACGCTGAAATCTCAGACGCGCGAGGAGTCAACGGCACTTGCCAATACCCCTTCAACAAGTCAAGTTTAGTGACAAATTTAGCGGCACCAATGTTATCGATGCAGTCCTCCATTCTCGGTAGGGGATAGGAGTCTGGCACCGTAACCGCATTGACTTTTCGAAAGTCAGTGCAGAAACGTGACGTTCCATCAGCACTCAATAGCCATTTTCAGTCATTGCATTTTTAATGAATGTTAAACCTGATAAACAGAAAGCAGACAACAACATCATGCACATAATACATTTGCAGACTGGTTAAAACAAGAACTTCAAAAACTCAGTCCAGAATATGTAAAGTCATTTTTAATGTACATCTTAAAAAATAACGAATAAAACCTCAGACATGTGACAGAGTGGGGGTTTTGGGAGACCATCCGCGACCGAACAGGGGTTCTTTAAGCTATTCACCAGAGGTAGAATAACCACAAAGTCTCAAGAGACAAAAGGACAGGGGAAAAAAAGAACGAAAAGAAAAATACTCCTCAGGGAGAGTATCCCAAAGAAAAGCTCTAAACAACCCACGTACTGGGTAACAAACAAAAGCTTAAGGGGTAGGAGTATAACAAAAACAACGGTCTGAAAAAATTGGAGAACATGAGAACTTCAAGAAGCCCTCACAAAGAGGACTGTCAAAAGAATCACTAGCGATAGTAGAAATCAGCAAGGACAGTAGTGTTAACTTGTAGCCCACAATCCACTAACCTCTAAATTCAGTTCCACAGTAACTCTTCACGTAAAACAAAGGACGCAGAAGAGGAACTGATCTAGTACTGAACTAAACTAAACCACTTACCAAACAGACCAAGTTACCAGCTTTCGTGTAATGCAAGTGACACTGACGCAAAGCTTGGCAGCGTGCTAAGGGTTTAAATAGAGAGCCAACAGGTGCAACTAATTAAAGGGGATTTGCACGCGTATAATTCAATCAAGGAAAAGAAGAAAACTAAATGGCCGTAATAATTGAAGAAAAGGCGCAGAAATGAGGAAAAGAAATTGTGCTATCAGCTAAAACCATGACAAGACAGTTTTGAAACTCAAAGACAGTTTTCTCATTTTTAGTCTCATTTTTAGTTGAATTTCAGTACATGAAAATGTTTATTTTTTCACAGTTAACTTTTTGTTTTAGTTTTAGTTCACAATAACCAGTAGTGAGGATTCAGTGAAATTTGCCTGGGCCGACTTCATGGAATGAGGTCCGACAACACACTGACAGTGCCTAATATCAGGATCTACAAATATCAGTTTACATGTGCAGAGCAGGCTGAGTAGAAGTACTGGAATCTGCAGCTTGGTGTTGTAATTCTTCTGTGCCATATGAGATATTTATTTTGCTGAAAATAGCAAAATCCTCATTTTGTGCAGTGTTTAAGGATTCTGCTAACTTTAGATCATTATTGAAGCCCAATGATAAATTACATGTAAATTAAACATAAATGTACTTGTGTGTTAAAGCGGCTAATGCCTGTTGTGCATACGGTATTTCCCAGAAGTAAAGTTCTCACACATTGTAGGAAAGGAAATCAAACTCACCAAATGCCATGAGAACAATTCCCAGCATCCTGGCCTTTATGGTATCTCCCAAAGGAACGTCACAATATAAATTGAATCAATGCACAAAGGAGCACAAAAAATGAAGCATAAGAGAGCACTGTCTTTTAAAAGAAAAAGAACAGGGAAGATTTGCATATGCTTGTTTTCTTGATGTATTTTTAGGTAATAGTTTTACTTCCGCAATTGCCTTTGAGTGGAGGGAGGTCGGGGAGTGAGTGACAGATCACAATGTAAAGGAAGAGGAAACCACACTCCCCATGAGAACCCAACTCATGAGAGGTTTTAGGGGCATATGTTTTAGCTACAGTAAATGCACTTATGTTAACTAAAGAGAGAGAAATGTAAATGTATGCTAAAGGCTAAAATGATTTATTTTGTACATACAAATGCCTCATCTTTTCTGGCAGTGTAACTCACTGTTGGGTAATTCATTCCTTAGATGATGGATTTTTCATTACTGATGATGCCCTTGTAGATTACATTGATTGTTAGTAAGGTGTCACCTTTAAGTAGAATTATGAGGATACAAAATATCACTTGAGTTTGCTGTGTTATATCTGCGCATTCACATTATACAGTCGACCTACTCAAATGAGAACTGGAGAGTGAATGCTCAATTCTGAATTCTGAATTCGTTTATCAGATTCTAATTTTTCAAACTGACTCTTCATTTTCATTTATGTAAGCAACCCATTATGAAATGAACCTGTGGCTTGGTGAGAGACGTAAAACTAACTTTGCCGATGTACCTCCAGATGGGCAGGAGATGCTCATCAGTACCATTCCTGTCTTTGATCCATTCCCATTTGAGTGGCGCACATGAGTCATATGCAAGTCGCATGGCTACATGCAGTATCCGATTTATTTCACATGCACAAACTGGAACTGTTCACACTGTTCCATAACCATCCAAACCGTGTCACATATGAGGGAAAATATCAGAATTGCAGTCTGAATGTAGCCTGTGACTGCTCTAGAAATCTGAGGATATTCTATATTCTTTGGACTCAACGTGTTGCTGTAAGGGAGGGTAGTCCTGTTGTAGGGCAGTTCACAGAAGTCTGCCTCGTATCAGACCCTCAAAGTAAAACAGACCGTTTATTGTGCTGACAGGGAGTCAGAAATTGTGATGAAGAGACGATGCTCATTTGCAAAACAGCCGATTGGATCAGCATTGTGAACTTTAGGTTCTCCATAATACAATGTGACCATGTTTTGTATTATTGGAAAACTGATGTCATGGCGAACAACTTGGTGTCTTTGGTGGTGGGCTGCTGACTAAAGAGCTTGATGCCTATGGGTCAGCACCCAGCTAGATGCAGAGGTTAACCCAGTGTGAAATGCTTACAGAGGTGGTGCAAGCAGGATCATTGATCTATACTGTTGCCATGATTGTGTCTTTATTTGATGATTTTGTCTTTTGCATTAATCATTTTGTATGTAAGGGGAAACGTGCATTAGTTTGGGGAGACTCATCAACACGGTCTCCTGCACGTATTTACACCATTTATGCGTATAGCCATTTCACCACTCACGTGTTGCACCATTGTATATTGTCATTATTAATGAACACACAGAATAATAAACTGCATTCATTTTAACCTGACATTCCTCTTTGACTCTTAACACTGTACACCCAGCAGTTTTAAGGTCCTAACATACACATAGAACTCACATAGCAGGATATCTGCACACTGTAGCCACTTGCCTATACACTAGTGTTGTAGCAGGATACACAATTGTATTTATAGAAGCTAAACAAGCCAAAGACATGTCTACATCTACCAAGCTAGACAGCAATTTGTACGAAGCCACACTACAGCAGTCTGCACTGTCTATGCATAACTGTTAGCATGACGGAAAGGTTAAAACACTATTTTGGAGTCAGATAACAGAGATAACATTAATCCAGTAGCACAGGGTAGGACTACATGCGTTCCTTCGACACTCATATATTTCCGCTATTTGGTTTGTGGAGAGGTTTCTTGCCGTTGGTGACCTCGATGTACCATTTGGTGTATCTGAGGGGTTTCTTATGTGACCAGGTGATATTCAATACACAAGACCCAGAATAAACTGGAGCCAGAGACTGCTATACCAAAAATACAAATTTTATTGGCAGTGCATGAAATAAAAGACTCTCATTCAACTAGGTGGCAGCAAGGTGGTTTCAATAGAAGGCCTAAATGCGTGCCATAATAAAGGAGAGATGGAGTAAACTGTACACTTAACACATAAATAAAATCAACAATTAATGAACAACCAAAGAAAATAAACTATGTGGGGCTAGACTGCACTATCAGGGAGGTTAGTGTAGAGATATGCGTAAAAAGAGGAAATTATGCAGGCAAATTATGAATAAACCACCACTACACACGAACCAATAAAATCAAAACTAAATCAAAACTGTTCTACAACACTCAAATGTACCTACTCACAGCAAGCTAAGGTGGCAGTAAAACATATGCAATGTAAAAGTAATTAATATTAGACACTGAAGAGGACTTAGGCCGAAACATGTCTGTCTATTTTCATGTTCGCAAATAAAATCTGAACAAGTATGAAGAAGTCTTAAGTTGCCAAGTGATTCATTTTTTGATCACTTTTGTTATATGTGAGTGCGCACTCCCGTTTCTCTTTATGAAAGTAAATAATATACCTTGCTAGACTGGAACACCATACCCTCCCCCAGTCGGAGACATGCAGGTGACTAGAATCTATATTCATAAAGAACCATGTTAATATTGTATTAAAGGGACTAAAAACCTATTTATATACATCTCCGTTCTGCTTGAGCATACCTTGTTTCTTGGCTGATATGCCTAAGCAATCACTCCAAGTTTTAGTCCCTCACCAAATATGAAGAATCTAACAACACATTTTTAACAATTATTTAACAAATCTTTAATTTCCATACTATGAGCTAAAAGAACGGACTGGACCCTCCCAAACCCTTGGCGATGCAATCGCCAATTGCGCGACGTCTTGTGGAGCTACCTGCCACAGTCAGCACTGACACACATGAGCCATCTCCTCAGGATCCAGCATTTATTTCCCAGCCAAATGCCACCACACACTGGTCAGTTGTTTTGTTTAATATAAAGGTTGTGAAGTGCGGCAGGGTGGTGCAGTGAATAACACTGTCGCATCCCAGCGAGAAGGTACAGAGTTCGAATCCCAATCGAGGGCCTTTCTGTTGTGGAGTTTCCACGGTCTCCCTGTGTCCGTGTAGGTTTCCTCCGGGTACTCCGGCTTCCTCCCAAAGACACACAGATACCCCACAAACTCAGGGAGAAAGCGGAGAGGGTGACGCTCTCCTCAGAAGGATTGTGGTGAGACCTTACCCTCATATCATGAATATATTCAGTCCACAAGAGGGCACTCCAGGATAAGGACTTCATGAAGTACTTACTCCAATGGTGGTATCGTGAGTTAGATGCAAATAAAACCGAAAATACGCAATATAATCTGGGTGTCAGAGGGATGCATAATTTGCTTACATATCCTAGCCAAATCTCCCACCACAGCCCAGACCAGCCCCCACCTCTGGGTAATATAGACAAAGTACTGAGGAACTGGATTTATTTTTAATCTTGGCTTCAACTAGCTTTGCTTATTTTCTTTTTTCTTTTTATTTCTCTTCAGTTTTACCATTTTAATCACGTATGCTTTTATTTTAATATTCTTTTCTTCAGTATTTTATTTTTTGTCATTCTATGCTTACTGTTCTATCTCATCTTGTCATTCTATGCTTACACGTTTTAACGTGTTTTATGGTATTTTGTGGTTTGGAAAGCACTTTGAGCTGAATTGGAGGGGGGGTGTGGAACAGTGTGTACACTTAAGGGATCATTTTTAGTAATCATATTTTACTGTGTATCTATTCATTCTTCAAAACTTAGATACAATTGTTTTGCCCTGACATAACATATGTTTTGCTTAAGATCTGATTCTGCAGGATGAAGAAGAATATGCACATGGTTGGAACAATGTAGAATAAGCAATGTATATAGCTCTGACATAAAACAACATGCACACACGCACACACACACATTGCACAGTTGCATGGAAGGGGGCTCTTGTCCTTGGAATCAAGTTTAGCTACAGACATTATACTCCTAAGATTTAGTTAGGTAACTTGTGTGACAGGGTCTTTAAGAATCCTTCAAGTAATTTCAATTGAATATTTTTTTCAAAATCTTTGCAATATTCTAACTACCTTGTTAGCAGACTGGCAGGCTAGGTATTATTTTTAATTGCAGTTATTCTTGCAAGCATAGATAATATGCCTTTACTAGTAAGCTAGCAAACGAGCAAGCACTACAGCTAGTTACTAGCTGTGTCAATTCTGTTCCCTAGTTCATACAGATACTGCACTTGTATCTGAAAGAGAAGGAAATTGACATCATTTGGTTGTAATTAATCCTTTATTAAGAACACCACAGTCAGGAACAGTCAGCATAAATGAGCTATAGATATGAACGATGCGCTTTGCCATTATTTGAATAAAACAATTTAGCATTTTCCCCACTTTCCCCATTTCCCCACCGTGGGTTGTCATTTTCTTTTGGAAATGTGCTGAGTCACTTTTTCAAGAATAACATTACGAACTTAGGCCCTACTATCTGCTTCATACACATCTTCTAAACACCATTAAAACAGACACTGCTGCTCTTGTGGCTCGCTAACTGCCTTAATGTTAGTTAAGGAGCAAGATAAGTCATTTGACATTAGTTATGCAGTAGGATATCATTTAAAATAGCATTTTTTAAAACAACAGTTAACAGTATCAAAACCTTATTACATTAAACAAATAATAAATAAAAAAATGGTACATTTAAAAACTTAGTAAACCTTTTTAAGTCTTTAAATAAATTGCCATCAAAATATGTTACACCTTTGCCCTCATAAATAAGCTTTTCATCACTTAGATGTTCTTTAAGAAACAGCTTTTCATGCTTTCCTTTAATAATGAATACATGCAATCCAACGTGCATCACCTTTGTCTTTATCCAGTCACAAAATGCATTTCACAACCTGCTCTTCATATTACATTCAACAAGGAAGTCTTTTCGTCAGGTCTGCCTCAAGAACAGTAATCTGAAGTATTTTCCCCTTAGAATTAGCCAAAACCGATAATTTCACAGCTGTTCTTTAAAAAAATTTCTTCCAGGGTAGCATGTCCCTGGACCTCCCTGCAGGGTTGCAATTATGGAGATTTATGTATTTCAGCACCCCCCAATATTCAAACTAAAGTTACGCCCTTGGTCTGCCAAGTTTTGGTCATATATCTAAGAGTTTTGATATATATTTTCATTCTCAGATTATTCGTTTTCAGTAGGATCTCTGTAATTCACATAGTTTTGCTCATCCTCTTCCTCACTGGCCTTTCCTTTGGCAAAGGAGGGATTCATTGTACCTGAAGCAAAATGTGCGTTAGACTCTGTATAATGTAGACCAGTTAGTTACTCATACTCAATGCAATCAATGAGATGGGCTGGAATCACAGATCACACACAAATTTGATTCCTTATTGCTACTTTCATGATGCAAAGTGATACAATCTATGTTCAAGTAAGCATTACAAGATGTTAATGATAATGGGAATGTGATTGAACAGTTACATAAACTATTTTATAATAAGCTATTTATATAAAAAGAGCTTTCATTTCTACATGGTGAAACAAAAATGTTTAAATGATACCCTTCAATAAGAAGCTGAGAATCTTTAAGCATATGCAAATTTGATCACAAATATAAAATTGGGGACTACAGAGCCAAATGTAGGTCAGATGTACGTGTTGCTCTGTAATGAGATACTGACGTGCATTGCTTGCTGTCTTCGCAACTTGGGTGCGTCCTGAGCTGTGTCTTCTCTTCCAGAACAGCAGGAAGAAGACGAGTGGCACCAGTACCAGCAGCAGTCCTTCTGACGCTCCTAATGCGATTGGCAGGATCAGGGAGGCTGAGGAAGAGGAGAACCCATGTGAATCACGGGGCTGTTCTTGAGGATCGTATCCCGTTAGAATTCCCATATGACGGCACTCATTTGTACCACGTCTATGTTTTAGCATTTAGCGTTCATTTCAGGGGTTTTATTATCGAAATCCAGAAGGGCACTGCAAAGAGCATCCCCAGTGTTAAACAGCAAATCGATCAGAAAATCTATTCCAACAGAGTATACTAAAGATACTAATAGTGCACATATTGTCCCAGTTGGACAATATAGATCAAATAATTTTTTGTAATAGCACGGATAGGCTCTCACTCAATTATGTTCATTTAAATATACAGGAAGGCAACACATTGACACTGTTGGCTCCTTACGGGCTGGCAGGAGAGCTGAATTTGCAGCTACTTCACTGGCACAAGCAACTATGCAAGAAATGTGTATACGCACGGAATCCATATCGTTTCTAACAATTACATTACTGAGAGATAAAGGGCAAATATATTTGGTACAGTCTGTGTATATTTACTAAGTTTTCAATACCGCCACTGGACCCCTGAAAATCTTCTTACATTTCAGGCCTAAAATGATTAAAGCTGCCTCCACATTAACTTGGTATCAAACGAAATGAATAAATACCTAAAAACCTGGAAACTGTTACCCTTAACTTTTACCCTTTTCTTTTATCTGAATGTACATTTTCCACGCAGTGTGCAAAAAGTAAAAAAAAATTACCACTTCAAAGGTTAGTTTACTAGTGATGTCACACATTTGTCTTAGTCTTCCAGATTGACTGTAGAACATGTGTTTCCCTTACCTGAGCTGACAGAGAGGAAAAAGTCACAGAGAGGAAGATAGCAACTGACTGCCAATAATCAAGAAAATTGGACATCTTCAGGGAAGATGTAATTAATATAACAACATGAGGCTGCAATTCTTACATTCTTTATAAGTAAAGAGACTCCACTTACCTGCTGGCAAACGGACATGCAGAAGTTGACCTGTTGGAATGAAACAAGGAAAACTGCAGCAATATATATATATATATATATATATATATATATATAGAATTTAATTTTATTATAAGCAGTTGATTTGGTCACAATAGCACAATTTTCACATTCATTACATTTTTAATGATTGTTAAACCTTTATAAACATGGATAAAGAGAAAATAACATCATGCACATAATACAATTGCAGACTGATTAAAACAAGAACCGCATCAAAAACTCAGTCCAGAATATGTAAAATGTCATTTTTAATGAAATAAATAATAATAAATAATTTATTAAAAAATAACTAATAAAACTCAGACAGTTTTAAAACTCAAAGACAGGTTTCTCATTTTCAGTCTCATTTTTCGTTTAATTTCAGTACATGAAAATGTTTTTTTTTTTTTCACAATGAACTTTTTGTTGTAGTCTCACTCACGATAACCAGAACGTGTGTTTCCCTTACCTGAGCAGACAGCACCTGCATCCCCCCCGTGATCACAGTCGTGTTCTCCCAACCCTCTGTGTGAGCACTGTGAGAGTGAAGATTCACTGCCTGAACAGTCAACATCGTCTATCCAAATTTCTCCAGTCCCCTGGCCAAACTGGGCTCCACCTGGAGCAGACAGAGCTGTACCACAGCCCAGCTCTCTGCACACCACTGCAGCATCATTCATATCCCAGTCATCATCACACACAGTTCCCCACTGTTGTCCGTGATAGACCTCCACTTTTCCAGAGCACTTGCCATTCCCACCGACCAGTCTGATCAGGAGACCTAATAGCGGAGAAGAAAATATTGATCATGACTCAGTTTGTCTCCTCAGTTTTAATTATCGCATCAAAGATTTGAACAAAAAGCAATTCAGTCCATTTTAATATGTAATGTTAATTTCCAATTCTTTGCATGAAATTAGCATTTCTTCCTTTTTATTTAATTCAAGAACCAGACCCTTGATACACAATGGTTTTTGTTATATTCAGTCGTATTTACTCAATTGTAATGTAGTGGCATGCATCTGGTACGTGTCTGTGTGTGTGTTTGTGTGTGATGTGCTCTTTGACTGATGAGTTCATGTAGTGCTTTAAAAAAAATGGATTCATGTCAACGTATCACAGTCAGTCATGAATGTTGAGTTAATCCAGTTGACTGGAAAAACATTCAGTCAATATGTAAATTTCATATACAGTCCTTTATTTATTCAGATTTACTTATGTAAAAGTAATTAGTGATAGATGTATTTTGAAGCAAAGATTCCTTCGGGTGCCATTCTATCTCTTAAATATACTTTACAGATTTTGTTCAGCAAAAGGGTAATCTGTACCTCAGGAATTCTTTTTTTTTTTTTAAATGAAGCTGTCCTTGATTGCTATTCAAAGACAAACACTTATAGTTCATATGACATTTCTTTGAGTGCCATCTCGTTAAATTTATCAGATATTTAACAATGGTACTTAACTGACAAATTAGTAAATTGCAAAGGAGATATACCGGCATGGATTCAATCACCATTTATCCTTAACTTTGAGTCTGAATTAAATGTAGGTTAACGATTTCTTCATAAAAACAGTTCAGCAACTTCAACAATGACCAAAATCAATTGACCGAACAGTAAAGAAACAAACACTTGCATTCATTTTTAAGCCAAAGTTAAGGATACATTTTGATTGAATACAAACCACAATCTATATCAGGTAGTAAACCCACAATATATTAAAATATCAAAGGAAGATGCTAAAAATGTATCAACTATTATGGTACAAGGGCAATGTAATAATTAAACTGTACAATCTGGATCAAAAACGTTCCTAAAAAGATACCACCCCAGTGAAAAAACAATGCTTTTCACTGGGGTGGTACTCGAGAGGTAAGCCCTGCCCATGGCTTTAATCATTCATATACCTTTTTTGCTAGTTAAAGGTGCTTATTAGTACCCAAATAAAGCACCATTATACCTTTTAGGGTACACTTGGGAAATTTGTTCCTTATAAAACAAACATATACCTCTACTGTACCTTTATTCCAGAGAGTTTCAAATATTATTGGGAATTAATAAACTTGATGTCAGCACTATTAATTGGTCTGAATTTAGTGATGTCATCTTCCAAACGAGTATTCCAGTCTAAGACATAGTAAGTCCCTCACCAGAGCAGACAGCACCTGCATCCTCCCCGTGACCACAGCTGTGACCTCCGAACCCTCTGTGTGAGCACTGTGAGAGTGAAGATTCATTGCCTGAACAGCCAACATCGTCCATCCAAATTGTTCCATTCCCCTGGCCAAACTGGGCTGCACCTGGAGCAGACAGAGCTGTACCACAGCCCAGCTGTCTGCACACCACTGCAGCATCATTCATATCCCAGGCATCATCACACACGGTTCCCCACTGTTGTTCGTGATAGACCTCCACTCTTCCAGAGCAATTGCCATGCCCACCGACCAGTCTGATCAGGAGACCTAATAGCGGAGAAGAAAATATTGATCATGACTCAGTTTGTCTCCTCAGTTTTAATTATCACATCAAAGATTTGAACGAAAAGCAATTCAGTCCATTTTAATATGTAATGTTAATTTCCAATACTTTGCATGAAATTTGCATTTTTTCGGTTTTATTTCATTCAAAAACCAGACCCTTGATACACAATGGCTTTTGATATATTCAGTCGTATTAACTCAATTGTAATGTAGTGGCATGCATCTGGTACGTGTCTGTGCGTGTGTTTGTGTGTGATGTGCTTTTTGACTGATGAGTTAATGTAGTGCTTTTTAAAAAATTGATTCATGTCAACGTATCACAGTCAGTCATGAATTTTGAGTTGATCCAGTTGACTGGAAAAACATTCAGTCAAAATGTAAATTTCATATACAGTACTTTATTTATTCAGATTTACTTATGTAAAAGTAATTAGTGATAGATGTATTTTGAAGCAAACATTCCTTAGGGTGCCATTCTATCTCTTAAATATACTTTACAGATTCTGTTCAGCAAAAGGGTAATCTGGACATCAGTAATTTTTTTTTATTTTTTGAATGAAGCTGTCCTTGATTGCTATTCAGAGAAAAACACTTATAGTGTCCATGACATTTCTTTGAGTGCCATCTCGTTAGATTTATAAGATATTTCACAATGGTACTTAACTGACAAATTAGAAAATTGCAAAGGAAATATACTGGCATGGATTCAATCACCATTTATCCTTAACTTTGAGTCTGAATTAAATGCAGGTTAACGATTTCTTCATTAAAACAATTCAGCAGGTTTAGCAATGAACAAAATCAATTGACCAAACAGTACAGAAACAAACACTTGCATTCATTTTTAAGCCAAAGTTAAGGATACATTTTGATTGAATACAAACCACAATCTATATCAGGTAGTAAACCCACAATATATTAAAATATCAAAGGAAGATGCTAAAAATGTATCAACTATTATGGTACAAGGGCAATGTAATAATTAAACTGTACAATCTGGATCAAAAACGTTCCTAAAAAGATACCACCCCAGTGAAAAACAATGCTTTTCACTGGGGTGGTACTCGAGAGGTAAGCCCTGCCCATGGCTTTAATCCTTCATATACCTTTGTTGCTAGTATATGGTGCTTATTAGCACCCAAATAAAGCACCATTATACCTTTTAGGGTACACTTGGGAAATTTGTTCCAAAAAAAACAAACATATACCTCTACTGTACCTTTATTCCAGAGAGTTAAAAATATTATTATTGGGAATCAATAAACTTGATGTCAGCACTATCAATTGGTCTGAATTTAGTGATGTCATCCTCCAAACAAGTATTCCAGTCTAAGACATAGGAAGTCCCTCACCTGAGCAGACAGCACCTGCATCCTTCCCGTGATCACAGTTGTGTTTTCCCAACCCTCCGTGTGAGCACTGTGAGAGTGAAGATTCATTGCCTGAACAGCCAACATCGTCCATCCAAATTTCTCCAGTCCCCTGGCCAAACTGGGCTTCACCTGGAGCAGACAGAGCTGTACCACAGCCCAGCTCTCTGCACACCACTGCAGCATCATTCATATCCCAGCCTTCATCACAAACAGTTCCCCACTGTTGTTCGTGATAAACCTCCACTCGTCCAGAGCAATTGCCATTCCCACCAACCAGTCTGATCGGGAGACCTAATAGTGGAGAAGAAAATATTGATCATGACTCAGTTTGTCTCCTCATTTTTAATTATCGCATCAAAGATTTGAACAAAAAGCAATTCAGGCCATTTTAATATGTAATGTTAATTTCCAATACTTTGCATGAAATTAGCATTTCTTCCTTTTTATTTCATTCAAAAACCAGACCTTTGATACACAATGGCTTTTGATATATTCAGTCATATTAACTCAATTGTAATGTAGTGGCATGCATCTGTTACGTGTCTGTGTGTGTGTTTGTGTGTGATGTGCTCTTTGACTGATGAGTTCATGTAGTGCTTTAAATGAAATTGATTCATGTCAACGTATCAGTCAGTCATGAATTTTGAGTTAATCCAGTTGACTGGAAAAACACTCAGTCAATATGTAAATTTCATATACAGTCCTTTATTTATTCAGATTTATTTATGTAAAAGTAATTAGTGATAGATGTATTTTGAAGCAAACATTCCTTAGGGTCCCATTCTATCTCTTAAATATACTTTACAGATTCTGTTCAGCAAAAGGGTAATCTGTACCTCAGTAAGTATTTTTAAAAATGAAGCTGTCCTTCATTGCGATTCAGAGATAAATGCGCATAGTTCCTATGACATTTCTTTGAGTGCCATCTCATTAAATGTATCGGATATTTAATAATGGTACTTACCTGACAAATTTGGAAATTGCAAAGGAAATATACTGGCATGGATTCAATCACCATTTATCCTTAACTTTGAGTCTGAATTAAATGCAGGTTAACAATTTCTTCATGAAAACAGTTCAGCAAGTTCAGCAATAACCAAAAACAATTGACCAAACAGTGTAGAAACAAACACTTGCATTCATTTTTAAGCCAAAGTTAAGGATACATTTTGATTGAATCCAAACCACAGTCTATGTGACGTAGTAAACCCACAATATATTAAAACATCAAAGGAAGATGCTAAAAATGTATCAACTATTTTGGTACAAGGGCAATGTAATAATTAAACTGTACAATCTGGATCAAAAACGTTCCTAAAAAGATACCACCCCAGTGGAAAAACAATGCTTTTCACTGGGGTGGTACTCGAGAGGTAAGCCCTGCCCATGGCTTTAATCATTCATATACCTTTTTTGCTTGTAAAAGGTGCTTATTAGTACCCACATAAAGCACCATTATACCTTTTAGGGTACACTTGGGAAATTTGTTCCTTAAACAAAAACATATACCTCTACTGTACCTTTATTCCTGAGAGTTTAAAATATTATTATTGGGAATTAATAAACTTGATGTCAGCACTATTCATTAGTCTGAATTTAGTGATGTCATCCTCCAAAGGAGTATTCCAGTCAAAGACATAGTAAGTCCCTCACCAGAGCAGACAGCACCTGCATCCTGCCCGTGATCACAGTCGTGTTTTCCCAACCCTCTGTGTGAGCACTGTGAGAGTGAAGATTCATTGCCTGAACAGCCAACATCGTCCATCCAAATTTCTCCAGTCCCGTGGCCAAACTGGGCTCCACCTGGAGCAGACAGAGCTGTACCACAGCCCAGCTCTCTGCACACCACTGGAGCATCATTCATATCCCAGCTATCATCACACACGGTTCCCCACTGTTGTCCGTGATAGACCTCCACTCTTCCAGAGCAATTGCCATTCCCACCAACCAGTCTGATCGGGGGACCTAATAGCGGAGAAGAAAATATTGATCATGACTCAGTTTGTCTCCTCGGTTTAAATTATCGCATCAAAGATTTGAACGAAAAGCAATTGAGTCCATTTTAATATGTAATGTTAATTTCCAATACTTTGCATGAAATTAGCATTTCTTCCTTTTTATTTCATTCAAGAACCAGACCCTTGATACACAGTGGCTTTTGATATATTCAGTCGTATTACCTCAATTGTAATGTAGTGACATGCATCTGGTATGTGTCTGTACGTGTGTTTGTGTGTGATGTGCTTTTTGACTGATGAGTTCATGTAGTGCTTTAAAAAAAATTGATTTATGTCAACGTATCACAGTCAGTCATGAATCTTGAGTTATTCCAGTTGACTGGAAAAACATTCAGTCAATATGTAAATTTCATATACAGTCCTTTATTTATTCAGATTTACTTATGTAAAAGTAATTAGTGATAGATGTATTTTGAAGCAAACATTCCTTAGGGTGCCATTCTATCTCTTAAATATACTTTACAGATTCTGTTCAGCAAAAGGGTAATATGTACCTCAGTAAGTCTTTTTTTTTTTTTTTTTAATGAAGCTGTCCTTTATTGCTATTCAGAGAAAAACACTTATAGTTCCTCTGTAATTTCTTTGAGTGCCATCTCGTTAAATTAATCAGATATTTAACAATGGTACTTAACTGACATATTTGAAAATTGCAAAGGAAATATACTTGCATGGATTCAATCACCATTTATCCTTAACTTTGAGTCTGAATTAAATGCAGGTTAACGATTTCTTCATAAAAACAATTCAGCAGGTTTAGCAATGAACAAAATCAATTGACCAAATAGTACAGAAACAAACACTTGCATTCATTAATAAGCCAAAGTTAAGGATACATTTTGATTGAATACAAACCACAGTCTACATCAGGTAGTAAACCCACAATATATTAAAATATCAAAGGAAGATGCTAAAAATGTATCAACTATTATGGTACAAGGGCAATGTAATAATTAAACTGTACAATCTGGATCAAAAACGTTCCTAAAAAGATACCACCCCAGTGGAAAAACAATGCTTTTCACTGGAGTGGTACTCGAGAGGTAAACCCTGCCCATGGCTTTAATCATTCATACACCTTTTTTGCTTGTAAAAGGTGCTTATTAGTACCCAAATAAAGCACCATTATACCTTTCAGGGTACACTTGGGAAATTTGTTCCTTAAGAAAAAACATATACCTCTACTGTACCTTTATTCCAGAGAGTTTAAAATATTATTATTGGGAATTAATAAACTTGATGTCAGCACTATTAATTGGTCTGAATTTAGTGATGTCATCCTCCAAACAAGTATTCCAGTCTAAGACATAGTAAGTCCCTCACCAGAGCAGACAGCACCTGCATCCTCCCCGTGATCACAGTCGTGTTCTCCAAACCCTGTGTGTGAGCACTGTGAGAGTGAAGATTCACTGCCTGAACAGTCAACATCGTCCATCCAAATTTCTCCAGTCCCCTGGCCAAACTGGGCTTCACCTGGAGCAGACAGAGCTGTACCACAGCCCAGCTCTCTGCACACCACTGCAGCACCATTCATATCCCAGTCATCATCACACACGGTTCCCCACTGTTGTCCGTGATAGACCTCCACTCTTCCAGAGCACCTGCCATTCCCATCAACCAGTCTGATCGGGAGACCTAATAGCGGAGAAGAAAACATTGATCATGACTCAGTTTGTCTCCTCGGTTTAAATTATCGCATCAAAGATTTGAACGAAAAGCAATTGAGTCCATTTTAATATGTAATGTTAATTTCCAATACTTTGCATGAAATTAGCATTTCTTCCTTTTTATTTCATTCAAGAACCAGACCCTTGATACACAGTGGCTTTTGATATATTCAGTCGTATTACCTCAATTGTAATGTAGTGACATGCATCTGGTATGTGTCTGTACGTGTGTTTGTGTGTGATGTGCTTTTTGACTGATGAGTTCATGTAGTGCTTTAAAAAAAATTGATTTATGTCAACGTATCACAGTCAGTCATGAATCTTGAGTTATTCCAGTTGACTGGAAAAACATTCAGTCAATATGTAAATTTCATATACAGTCCTTTATTTATTCAGATTTACTTATGTAAAAGTAATTAGTGATAGATGTATTTTGAAGCAAACATTCCTTAGGGTGCCATTTAAACTCTAAAAATACTTTTACAGATTTGTCAGCAAAAAGGGAATAGTACTCGTAAGTCTTTTTTTTTTTTTTAATGAAGCGTCCTTATTGCTATTCAGAGGGGAAAAACACTTATAGTTCCCTGTAAATTTTTTTGAGTGCCCTCTCGAAATTAATCAGATATTTAACAAGGTACTTAATGACATATTTGGAAAATTTCAAAGGGAAAATATTTCATGGATTCAATCACCATTTACCCTTAAAATTTGAGCGAATTAAATGAGGTTAACGTTCTTTATAAAACAATTCAGCGGTTTAGCAAGAACAAAATCATTGACCCAAAAGTACAGAAACAAACACTTTCATTTATTATAAGCCCAAAATTTAAAGGGTACATTTTTATTGAAACAAAACCACAGTCTAATCAGGTAGAAACCCCCCCTATATTAAAATATCAAAAGGAAGATGCT
>NW_026986455.1:0-25294 GCF_018555375.3 Anguilla rostrata
TACTTGATCACTGCTATTCACCGTTCAAGGAGGGCTACAAGGCTACCTCTCTACCATCATTTGGCAAATCGACCATGCTGCCATCTTCCTGATAACAGAATACAAATAACAGAGTGTACGGGAAGAGGTGGTGTCGCGAGAGGTCAATCGCTGGACCACCCAATCAGAGGCCACTCTACAGGACGCGCTGGACGACGTCGACTGGGACAGGTTCCAGTCCACCTCTGATGACGTCAACGTGTTTACGGAAGTGGTGACCGGCTTCATTACAACGGTGGTGGACAAAGTTAAGTGTTTTCCTAACCAGAAACCGTGGGCTGACAGATCCATCCGTGTTGCTCTGAACGCACGAACCACTGCCTATAACGCGGGACTGGTGTCTGGGGACATGACGGAGTACAAGGCGGTGTCCTACAGGCTGAGGCGAGCAATCAAGGATGCGAAGCATCACTACAAGGACAGAGTGGAGTTGCGCAGCAGACACCCCCTGTGCAGACTACGGGACATTACAGACCAAGGGCAGGGCCCCCCTATGGTGAACGCATACTGAGAGAGCTGAACTTTTTATGCACGTTTCAGGAACAGCTAACAACAGCACAGTTAGCATGTATAACACGAGTTCCCCACTGGAGCTGCAAGCTCACTTGTCCTGTCAGAGCACTATGTGAGGGGAGCCTTGAATGGGGGGACACCAGGAAAGCAGCAGGGCCAGACGGAATCTTCGGACAAGTCCTCAAGACCTGCGCTGATCTCCTGGCTCCTGCGTTCACCACCATAATCAACCTCTCCCTGGCCCAGTCCGTGGTCCCCACATGCTTCAAGAGGTCCACCATTGTCCCTGTACCCAAGAACGCTTCCCCAGCCTGCCTGAATGACTACCGCCCGGTAGCACTCACCTCGGTGGTGATGAAGTGCTTTGAGAGGCTAGTCAAGGACTACATCTGCTCCTCTCTTCCCAGCACCTTGGACCCTCTGCAGTTTGCTTACCGCCCCAACAGATCCACGGACGATGCGGTCTGTCAGGTTCTGCATGCCACTCTCTCTCACCTCGACAACAGAGGGGGGGCTATGTAAGATTGCCGTTCATTGATTTCAGCTCAGCTTTCAATACCATAGTCCCCTCCAGACCGGCTGCTAAACTGACTGACCTGGGACTGAACATCTCCGTTTGTGCCTGGATACTGGATTTCCTGACTGCCAGACCCCAGGTGGTTAGAGTGGGTAAGCACACCTCAAACCCCCTCACCCTCAGCATGGGCCCACAGGGGTGTGTGTTGAGCCCTCTGCTGTACTCCCTGTACACACATGACTGTGAAGCCAGGTTTGAGTCCAACACCATCGTCAAGTTTGCTGACGACACAGTGGTGGTAGGCCCGATCACCAAGGACAGAAGGCCTATCTCCAGGAGGTGGCAGACCTGTCACTGTGGTGCCAGGACAACCGTCTCTTCCTGAACATCAGCAAAACCAATGAGATGGTGGTGTACTTCTGTAAGAAGAAACAGCAGAGGACCAACACCCCTCTACAGATCAATGGGTCACCGGTAGAGAGGGTGAGCAATTTTAAATACCTTCGGTGTACACATCACAGAGGACCTGACATGGACACTGCACACCGACACTGGTAAAAAAGGCAAGGCAGCGCCTGTATCACCTCAGACAGCTGAGGAAGTTCAGAGTCTCCAAGAAGATCCTGAAAACCTTCTACTCTGCAACCATTGAGAGAATCCTGCTGGGGAACATCACCGTCTGGTACGGGAACTGCTCCTCTCTGGACCGGAGAGCCCTGCAGAGGGTGGTGCGGTCAGCTGAGCGTACCATGGGGACCACACTCCCCACTCTGCAGGACCTGTACCCCAGGAGGTGCTTAAGCAGAGCACAGAGGATTAGGAAGGACTCTTTCCATCCAACAACGGACTGTTTGAGCTGCTGTGGTCAGGCAAAGCCTACGCAGCCACAGGACCAGCCTGAGAGACTTAGGAGGAGCTTCTTCCCTCAGGCCATCAGTGCTTTTAACTGCACTGCCAGGACAACTGTCCTGGAATAGTATTTTCACCTCAAGCACATAGCACCTTTACCTCTATGTACACTGCAGCACCTTACCGTCCCACGGTTTACTTTGTATTTTCTTTTTTCTTATTGTACTTATTTAATTATATATCATAGGTTGCACTGCTTCCTATGACTAGGATATAAATCTTTTTGACTTGTTTGTATTGCTCATATATTTTAAATAACTGCTCTTTATATTCTTCTCTCTTTTAATTTGTATTCATATCTTATATTATTTTATATTATTATTATTATTATTATTATTTATTTATTTAGTTATTTATTATTTCTGTATATAATTATTATTGAAGCCTTATGTGGCACAGTCTACAAGGAGTTTGTCGCACCACCATTTCACTATATGTACATGTATATGCATGTGACAAATAAAGCCTTTGAACTTTAAAACATTCTGTTTGGAGTCATCCACTGCCATCGTTTATGGATCCTAAAAAGGAATCCGGTCTATCTGTGAGCCAAAGAGGGCCAGAGCACTCTACAACTTCAATAAACCCGATTAGATATTCAATCTGATCGTCTGAAAGTCATATTAACTTCAAATATTGAAATAGGAAAAGAATAGATCATACCTGTTTTGTGGAGAACAGTATCTCTGAACTCAACTCATCTGAACGACATGAATCCAGTGAGCAGTGAATCCTGTGAATAAACCATGAGACACTTAAACTTTTTTACTGCAGCTCTAACTCACAGCACAAGGAGACAGAGCTTCCAGTTAAACTCATCCTCATACTGCAGCTCTAACTCACAGCACAAGGAGACAGAGCTTCCAGTTAAACTCATACTCTTACTACAGCTCTAACTCACAGCACATGGAGACAGAGCTTCCAGTTAAACTCATCCTCTTGTACAGTCTAACTCACAGCACAAGGAGACAGAGCTTCCAGTTAAACTCATCCTCTTACTGCAGCTCTAACTCACAGACATGGGACAGAGCTTCCAGTTAAACTCATCCTCTTACTGCAGCTCTAACTCAAGCACATGGAGACAGAGCTTCCAGTTAAACTCATCCTCTTGCTGCAGGTCTAATGCAATATGAACGTGTTCATTACCTTTGATCACCAGTGACTCTCTCTGAGGTCGATTGGATGATCCATTGAACGGTCACTCTTCATAGACAGACAGCTGGGTACAGGTGACCAGCCCTATCTACCTGAGCCTGTGAACAAAACATGGAGACAGAGCTTCCAGTTAAACTCATCCTCTTACTGCAGTCTAACTCACAGCACATGGAACAGAGTTCCAGTTAAACTCATCCTCTTCTGCAGTCTAATGCACAATGAGACGAGTTCCAGTTAAACTCATCCTCTCTGACTGCATAGCGAGCTCCAGTACTCATCTCTGCAGTCTAATCAAGACTGGACTGATTCCAGTTAACTGATCACTCTTGCAGCAACCTCCTACATGGGACAGCCGCCTTCTACTGAGCCTGAATCAAACATGGAGACAGAGCTTCCAGTTAACACTCATCCTTCTACGCACTCTAACTCACAGAACATGGAGACAGAGCTTCCAGTTAAACTCATCCTCTTACTGCAGCTCTAACTCACAGCACATGGAGACAGAGCTTCCAGTTAAACTCATCCTCTTACTGCAGCTCTAACTCACAGCACATGGAGACAGAGCTTCCAGTTAAACTCATCCTCTTACTGCAGCTCTAACTCACAGCACATGGAGACAGAGCTTCCAGTTAAACTCATCCTCTTACTGCAGCTCTAAAACACAGCACATTAACTCTCTGATTCATGCATTTTCACCTCTTTCTCGCAAGGCCGTGGGTTCCATTGTCAGTCTCGGTCTCCTCTGAGGAACTCATTTTAGAAACAGCGCCCCCTGTCTCAGGACACCTGAACACACCAGATCAGATTCATAAGTGGGTTCTGACCCAAATTGGCAGACCTGTAAATACACACAAGATGAACATGATAACGCACAGACATAATAATACACACAGACACACACATACATCAAATCTCATAGAACAGACAGGGACAAATCTGGAATTTAACTGAGCCTTGTACATAAACTTGTACAGTAATACAATTCCCTCCAAAATATTCTGCACCAACGATAAAAATTATTAAGACTGTTGAATATAGCTAAAGATTACCAGTGCTGAGGTATATTTTCATTGTCCAACATATGGAATATATTTAATGATATAATGGAAACTACCAAAACGACATTTCTCAGATGATACAAGAATTTTACAAAAATTGTGTGTCACAATTATTGGCACCCCTGTATTTGGTACTGTGTGCACCCTCCCCTTGCAGGGATAATGGCACTGAGTCTTTTTACATAACGTGTTATAAGACCAGAGAACACATTGGGAGGGATCTTAGACTCTTCCTCCACCCACAATCTTTCCAGATTCTGATGTCTTTGTTGATCTGTGCTTGTGGGCCGTGCTGTTCAATTGAGTCACAGGTTTTCAGGGAGTTTCAGCAGTCTTTAGACTGTTGTAGCCATTGCACAATGATGCTTCTGCATAATTAACCTTTTTATTTGTGGATTTTAATGTGAATTTGGGGTCATTGTCTTGCTGAAAGATCCACTAGTTTCAGTCTGCTGGCAGAGGTAGTCAGGTTTAGGGCTAAATTGTCCTGGTACTTGGGTAGAGTTCACGATGCTGCTTTCCTTAACAAGGGCCCCAGGACCAGTGTGAGCAAAGTAGCCCCATAACATTAAAGATCCACCACCGTATTTTTCTTTTCAGTATATGCATCCTTAAATCCATCCTACATCATATTCCTGGACATGGTTGTGAGAGGGACTGGAGCCTCTCCCAGCATGCATTGGGCAAAGAGGCAGGAAAAAACCCTGAACAGGTCACCAGTCCATCACAGGGCACACACACCATGCACTTACACACTCATACATTCAAACACTTTAGTGTCTCCAATTAGCTTAACCTGCATGTCTTTGGACCGTGGGAGGAAACCCATGCAGACATGGGATGAGAATATGCAAACTCCACACACACCACCATGCTGCCATCCAGGAGTTTTAAACTTCATTATTGCCCTCACAGTAGTAACTAGCATCTTCAGTTTATTTTTGATCAACTGCCTGATTTTCAAAGGTCAGCAACCATTTTCATTTCGTTCCGTCAGTTCTTTGTCTTTCTCTGCGCCAAAGATGAAAAATGGGTTTCACAAGCAGGTTCTCAGTTTAATCCTACAGTGAAACAGGAAGCCATGGAAGGCCACAAGAGTTTCTCTTAATATTGATGTAGATTTTGTTTGATTTTATTTTATTCATAAGAATCTTTAGGGGTGCCAATTATTTTTATATATTTTTGGGAAACAACAACCCTACCTGAATCCAACCGTCACACTACAGGGCGCCAGTTCCCCCAATCTTAGTTTGTTTTCTGCGCCTGTTTAGTGCTAATTAAGGAGTTGTGTCGCAAACATTTAATAGCCTGACCAGATTCACATTACAGGTATCTGTAACTGATTTATGATTAGTCAAAGAGCTAATTTAAGATATCTACAGGGTTCATACACTTTTTCACCAATAATTTTCAATGACTTTTCCATGACTTCTCCACAACCTTTCAGTCGAACGTCTTTCTCTGTACATTCGCTAGTTAGTACACTCAGTATGTGCCTTGTGAGCTGACAGTAACCCTTCTAACCAATCGTGAGCTTGACATTCTTACCTTTAATGCTGATTTTAAATTGGTTAATATTAGCCTTCAATCACTCCATTTCGCTGCACTCCACTGTCACGCGACACAAAGAGCTAACGCGTTAACTAATGTTACCTGAAGACAAAACTTTATGTTCAATTTATTAGTGTTATCGAAAGCTGAAAAGTTGAAGCGAACGATTACGGCATTTTTTTGAAATGTTAACTTAGTGTTTTGTGTAGCGACCCGGTTGAAACAGCTCATTTCTCCGATGCAGTTTACTGGCGGTTGATTTAATTAGCGGTATTAATGTGACGAGAAGCTCTTTGTCGTTTGAATGCATAACACGCAATTCCTTGAAGAGTCGACACATTTTATGCGTAACAGTTTAACTGTTACTTGTAAACCGTACTGTTATATTATCGTTTTTTATCAATAAAAAATCTATTGTATATATTGTTGGTGCTCCTTACATTTTGGTGGGTGCTCCCAACTTTTTGAAGTTGCACCAGTGCTACGAAGTAAAAAAGTTAATTTCGAGCCCTGATATATTATTGAAGCTGCACTTCCCTGGCATATTGTCGGCACAGTAGGGCCTACGTTTACTAACTGCTACATTAGAAGAAGCGTGCCTGTTGGGAGTGCCAGTAAACAGACTGAGCCAGACTGAATTAACTTCTCACACCACAAAAATACCGCGATGGTTATGTGCCAATTTACGTTTTATTACTATACATACTATTTTTATGATTGGATTAATTAGTAATTATATTTGATGCAACTTTAGCTGTGTTTCCATTACTTTTCAAAAAATATTATTTTCCATAACTTTTCCATTGGCCTGGAAATTGCATTTTAAATTTCAATGACTTTTCCAGGTTTTTCATGACCGTACGAAGCCTGTCTCTAACTGCATTTTCACTCATCAAAAACTTAATCTCGATTTACATTTTGCTAGTAAGATTGAAGTTACTTTCGCCATTCAGTTGTATGGGACCTCCCATAAAGATATCTACAATTCAGTTTTGACTATCCAAAACTTGAATTCCAGATACTGTATCGCCATTTCAATTATGACTAGTCATAACTCAAATTAGAGATATCTCCACATTAATTCCGATTTAGTCATAATTTCAGTTAAAGATCTTTCATTCCTCATGATTTAAGATATGTCAGGTAACGGGGGACCAGGACCCAAACGGAGAGTGGGGAAAACACTAGGAACTCCAAAAAGGCAAATCCAATCAAAGATTTTACTCTCATACAGGTAACAGAAAACAGGTAAGAAAAACAAGGCCAGACAATGCGGGCTGAAACAGACAGGCAGATACTCTCAGGCAGAAACACAAGGAACCAGCACCCAAATCAGGAAAACAGAGAACTTAAATAGCCACAAAGATAACACAGGTGAACTCAAAGCACAATCAAACCAGAGCAGGAAGGGATAACGAGACACAAAGAAAAACAATGACAGAATAATTGAAAATTTAAAGCCGCAAGCAGCGTTGGGAGGGGTCCAAGCATTGGCACCCTGTGGAGCAATTTTTAAATGGCTTTGTCCTCATGATCAGTTATCTTCACCCAACATATCTACTGAATATCATGATAAGTGTATAAAAAATTGAAGACTTATGGCCAATTTTGTGCTAAGAGACGCTGTCGGATGACAGTTGCGTCGACATGGATGTGTCCTGGCCGCTTCCCGTAAAGGCCATTACTATGTTGTAACACTTAGATGGCCCAGCATGTATGTACAGCTGCAACGCTTCCATGCCACAACTAAAAAAAGTGTCATACTAGTGTTGTCATGGTACCAAAATTTTGGCGTTATCGATACCAGGTTTAGTATCACGATACTCGATACTGAAGCAATACTGATTCAGTAATCGGTACCTAACGATACTGAAATTACCTTAATAGATCAGAAACGTAATGTCCACAAGGGTTGACCTCATTTTCAAATTCACGGTTTATTAAAAACCTGGTTTATGAACAACCTTTAAGTTGAAGCCTGTTCAACATATCAATAAGCATAGGCGAATAGTGTTACAACACTAAACCATAGAAAACTATATTAAATATATTTAAATAATTAAACAATTGTAAAGTAAATTATCTTTAAACAGGTCTTTCACTTTAAAATAGATTTAAAAACAGCATATTTCAATAACAATACAGCATCTTCCAATAATAAAATATTTAAATTAGAAAAGCTATTGCTACTGAAGTGAACTGAGTCTAAACTTGCGCTGTATCAACTACGGGAAATGCACAATCGCACGTCAGCTCACTTTCCAACCTTAGTTGCTATTGCCATCTAGCGAAGATTCTGACAAATTATACTTTTCATCCTCTCAATCGGTAATGCGGGAGACAAATTTCCTAGCTTTTATATTTGATGCAAAACTACTGAATGTTGGAAAATTATAATACCGAACCGTTTTTTCTTTTTTTGTGCTGAAGTTTCGGTGTCCTGTGCAACACTATGTCAGACACAAACCTATTCCAATCCATGGCTCAGCTTAGCAGAGAATGCACATTTCAGAGTGCCTGAGAGACAGAATAATAACACATAAATACACATTTCAAATAATAAATAGGACATTGAGAAAAAACGAAAAAGACAAAATATCAACTCGCGACCTGCGCGCTGCGCACAGAGCAGCCTACCGTTTTATTTATTTAGACATTGGCAGATGAGAAAAATTTCGGTTACGCTGACCTATAAAACGCTATTCCAAAAGCAAAATCAGACATGTTATACATCGTTAGAAAGCTTATACTCTCACCTACTGAATAAATGAATTGTCAATCAAGCCAAATTGCACTGAAAAGGGCGACAACGTCGTAAGCAACAGGTGTGGTATTACGCACAGCTATTTCTGAAGATAGCCGACCCAGGCGTCACTAATGCGCGTATATTTCACAAACGGATTGTCCAAGACAATATATGACCACTCATTCGCAAAAGGGACATCTACGCGTAAAACCAATGGTAAGATTGTATATTATTCAATGTTTAGTCCCAGATATTGACTGTAGAATGACATGGTATAATTTTTTTAAATTATCTTGTTTATTTCGTTATTCAATGAGCAGCGTTTTCACTGCTGTATTGGCATATTTTAGGGCTAATGTCGGGTTTATCTTGTTGCTACGGAATATTACATAACATTACATTACATTACATTACAGGTATTTGGCAGACGCTCTTATCCAGAGCGATGTGCAACAAAGAGTATAATCATAATCAGGAACAAGTGTGTCGAAAACCCTAGAGAAAGGTACCGTTCCAAGTGCAGGGAACAACCGCATAGTTCAACTTGGACCCTGTAGTTTAAACTGATTAACACTAACACAAACAAGAATAGCAACAACGCAGTCTATGCAAAAATACAAGCAATAGTTAAGACGAGTGCATTAACTAAGCCACCTACGAAACAGCTAACTAGTTACAAGCCAAAGCTTACAGTCAATGTAGAGATTAAATTGAGAATATGATTTCTCTCAGCATAATGACGGATTTAAAGACTAAACGAACTCACCCGATATTGTCTTCAAATGGATCCATGCCAAAGAAAAGTAATGATTCATCCTCTCAAAAAGCTTTTACTAACAAACTTTTAGTAGCCTAGCATGCACTCTGGCTGGCGCTGTCTTCCATTGCTTCCCCGACGTTCAGACCCTCCCCTCACTGATAAAAACTAGACCCTACGGTGTCGTATTACTTGCGTCACCATGGATGTCGCTTGCCGTAAGATGTCGTAACACTTAGATTTGGAGCTCCAGCTCTTCCGCACCCCAACTAATAAAAACGTCCAAATGGCGGGCAAATAATATGGCGGACATAGGTGTTCCCAACTGCAAAGTTGTAGAGCACATTCAGATGCATCGGTCGATGAAGTTTTGTGTTGATCGGACTTATGGTGTGGCAGTTATGGCCTTTTACGCATAACCCTTTGTTATAGCGCCACCATCTGGCCGACATAGGTGATTTTTAGTGCCTGAGTAGTGGGGGGCCATAGGAACCCACCTACCAAATTTGGTTGCTGTAGGACTTATGGTTGCTGAGCCTCAGACACTTTTAGCGGAGAAAAATAATAATAATAATAATAATAATAATAATAATCCTAACAAAAACAATAGGGTTCCACCAGCTTCGCTGCTTGGACCCCTAATAATAATAATAATCCTAACAGATACAATAGGGTTCCACCAGCTTCGCTGCTTGGACCCCTAATAATCCTAACAAATACAATAGGGTTCCACCAGCTTCGCTGCTTGGACCCCTAATAATCCTAACAAATACAATAGGGTTCCACCAGCTTCGCTGCTTGGACCCCTAATAATCCTAACAGATACAATAGGGTTCCACCAGCTTCGCTGCTTGGACCCCTAATAATCCTAACAGATACAATAGGGTTCCACCAGCTTTGCTGCTTAGACCCCTAATAATAATAATTCTAACAGATACAATCGGGTTCCACCAGCTTCGCTGCTTGGACCCCTAATAATCCTAACAGATACAATAGGGTTCCACCAGCTCTGCTGCTTGGACCCCTAATAATAATAATTCTAACAGATACAATCAGGTTCCACCAGCTTCACTGCTTGGACCCCTAATTACAATAGTATGCTATCATGACTCAAATATCAGGATGATATTGTATCATAAGGTTGCTGAAGTTTCGCACCCCCTAAACAACTCATGTACTAATCTTTCAGGTTTATATCATCCAAGGTATTATTCTTCATTTTCAAAAATCTAGGGAAATCATATGAATTTCAGGCCATATTGCCCACCACTATACCCCACATGTAATTATAAAGCACATTTCTAAGAATCATTTTTGGCTTTGTCAAAACGCAAATTATTTATTATAGTGTGTATTTTTGTTTGACATTGTTTTAACCTCTTGCTTAGGTTAGCCAACATGTCAGCCATACATACAAAAAAGGTACTGTAAAAATATTAAATGGAAAAAAGTGCCTACGGTTCCACAAGGCAGCTGAAAGATTTTTTAGTTCCTTCCCGTTTTCCTGTAGATGAACTTCACCTGCAGTCTGATCATGAAAATGAACACAGGCTGACAGAAAAGGAATGTGATCTGGCAAGGCCAACCCAAGCGTATAAAGCTTCTTCAGGCTGAAAGTTTAAATCCAGTTATACAGGTCAGTGATCTGTGGTTTTCGATGTGTTTCACTACAAGTGATTAATTTAAGTCATTGACTGGCTAAAGAGTACACACACCTTGTTCTCTAGGTCTTAACCGGCAGCCCTCCAGGACTGGAGTTTGTCATCCCTGTAATACAGGTTGTTAACCTGAGGTATTTTGGGGTTCTTAAATTTAGTCACTAGCACAAGAGAGACATTGTCCTCCTCAAATCTATATTCAATTTAAACTTACCACTATTACCACGTTCCCCAATTAAGTGGTTGTTGGTCCATTTTTAAGTTTGTTATGCCACATGGATGTTCTTTTAGTAAAGGAGAGCTCTGAGCCCATGATCAAGAGGGCCATGCATATTTCCCTGCCAAATTAAATTGGGTTTTTTAAGGGAATTCCCCCCTAGCGCAAGTATAATTTCAACCTGAACTGAAAGTACTGTAACATCCCTTTCGTAAATGTTTAAGGGAGAATACATTTAGAAATAATGCTTTTTAAGCGGGCAACTACCTGCTCAAGTTATTTTTGGAATAACATACTGATGTTACTTAAAATTCTTATTAATCTCTTTGCTGAACCATGTTACATGTGTGATTCATCAATGTATAACTATTAATAATGTCAGTTCTTTAAAATGTATGTGAAATTTTTCAAAATACATTTTTATGGCCTGCATTTTGAAAGTTCTGATTTCTGACAGCAGTGCAACCTCTGAGGAGTTGGTCTTAATTTCCTCATCTTCTGCATTTTGAGTCCGTTTTCCAATGGAATTTTATGGTAAATGGTTAATGAAATTCGAATTAACAAAGCAGCAGGGTTCACCTGCTTCAAAGCTAGTCTTGTATAAGATGACAACAATCTCAGGCCATTTCCACTCAAAACATATTTTCAGTTCCCTTCACTGGCTCAACTGAGACACTCCACAGATCAGTTCAGGAATGCAACCTGTTCAGGTCTGGCCACAATTGGGAAATGGCAGCCGGGCAGAGACACAAGTAAGGCCAAAAGGTTGGGTGAATCATCAGAGAAAACAATCAAGTCACACTGCAAGAAAGGTCACTTTTCAACTACTATGTATTGTAGTTCACTTTATCATCCTCAGCTTTTCTGCTTTGCAGATTAAGGAATTGGGGGAGGGGCAGAACAGCAAGCTTGTCTTGTCCATTTATCACTTACAGGAAATGCAGATTTCAGTTATGAAACCAAAAATATAAGACACAAAGGTAGGTATGTACACATGCTAATGGAATATTTAAATGACGTGTTTATGAAGAAAGCAATTGTTCATAAAAGTATGTAAAAACCATGTAAAGACCAATTATCTTAATGAACAATAACAACAAAACAAACTTCCTTTATTCCTCAGAAAATATCAGTGTTTGTAAATCAATTTAAGCAATATATTCAACACAAAATTGTTGCACGCATAGTATGAATCCGAAAAGACTCGCGCTCCTTAGCATTCGGAGTATCCCACACACCACAAGCACCAGTACTTTCAGACATAAAATAGGCTATGCTATATTTTCTTTGCCAAATATTCATTAATTAACTATTAACCAAACGCTAATAAATTAAACTATTAATACTGCCACTATTCCCTGGTGGACAGACTAATTGCATAAAGTTTCAGAAAATACAATGTTTTTTTGACGCTATGAGGAAAATCCATACACAAACCGAACTTCTTGGTTTAAAGACGAACCATGTACAAAGCGCAAGAGAGGCGAACAAGTTTGCTTAGACTTTAAATTTTAGTTTTTCATAGAGAATTACACATCACTGTCCCTGGTGAGAAATTAGCAAAGTAGCAAAGGTCAAACTTAAAAAACCGAAATGTACACTGATAAGACATTTTCTATTTATCTATTTATATCTATTTATCTATTTATCTATTTATCTATTTATAATCCGGACGGAGTGTAGCACAGTGGGTAAGGAACTGGGCTTGTAACCGAAAGGTCGTAGGTTAGAATCCCGGGTAAGGACACTGCCGTTGTACTCTTGAGCAAGGTACTTAACCTGCATTGCTTCAGTATATATCCAGCTGTCTAAATGGAAAATGCTATGTAAACGTTGTGTAAGTCGCTCTGGATAAGAGCGTCTGCTAAATGCCTGTAATGTAATGTAATCCAAACTGCTCCATCTGAATTCTTGCATTCGTTGCTCAAGTAGCTAACTGCAACCAAGGTAGCCTACACAATTTAGCAACCTGTTGAACGAGTTTGGTTTAAAAATGTGAAGAGAACGTTTAACTCTATAACCACCATTCACAATTTCTCTCAATCGTATTCAATAACCTTATTAATAATTTTAAAACAATGTGTTATACTTACTTCGGTGCTGGGGATAACGTGAGTGTTTTGTCTTTTGTCCTTTATATGGTTGAAAAAAAATGTTCTCCTTCGTGAACTTTTCGGTAAATAAGGAAGACTACATACCGTAGGAATTCGTTTTATTTTTTTTATTTTTTTTTAACTAGCTAGCTGGATAGCGACTTGATTTGTTACAATTGATAGCAACATGTCCACTAAAAACAAGGGTTTCTGTCTGCTTACGCTACGCGAGTTTCCTTGCGGTAAGGTGTGAGTGCAGGAACGCCCGGAACGCCCAAGCGGGAACGCCCACACGCAGGGAGCAAGCTCACGTTGAGCCAACCTTGGTAGCCTATTGGTTGCCATTGTCGGCAATTGAATTCTATGGAGGACCAAAAATCCCACATTAAAGATAAATAAATAATGCAAGAAAAATGTTAAAAAAAAAAAAAATGTATACAGAAATAAATAGATAAAAATCTGACATGAATGGGTATTTTTGCATTTATTTCCATATTTATTAATTGACTCATTCAGTTCTATAGGCTATATATATATATATATATATATATATATATATATATATATATATATATATATATATATATATATATATATATATTCATTGCTTTCTTCATTTATTTATGTACACGTTCATTTTCATGTTTATGAATTGCTTGAATCGTCTCTGTATACATTTATCCATCCATCCATTATCTATATCTGCTTATTCCTGGTCAGGGTCACAGGAGGTGCTGGAGCTATCACATGCATTGGGTGAGAGGCAGGAATACATCCTGGACAGTATTCCAGTCCACCGCAGGGCACACACACCATTCACTCACACACTCATGCCCAGGGGCAATTTAGACTCTCAGATTAACCTAACCCGCATGTCTTTGGACTGTGGGAGGAAACCACTCGGAGGAAACCCACACGGACATGGCGAGAACATGCAAACTCCATACAGAAAGGCCCCAACCGTGATTCAAACAAAGGGCCTTCTTGCTGTGCAGCAAGTGTTACTCACAGCACCTGCATATATTTATTTCCATATTTATTTCTGCATTTCCTTTCTCCATGTGATAATGAGGGGAGCGCTGCTTTTTAATTCAAGCTTGGCAATCAAGCCAGGAGCGGGAGAGTAGGGAAAGAGCTCTGCATTCGACAGTGAACTGTTCTCTCACTAACCCCAAACAGAGTTGCAATGTTGCAGAAACAAAGCAGCTAATAAATAACTCTTCACAGCTTCCACAGGCATGCGAGAAGGGTCTCCAACTGATTTGGTGTAATCTGAATTTTGGAGTGAAACATTTAGCAATGAGCTACTTCCCCCAAATTGCTGACCACTACAGGGTTTAGGATTAGGATTTTATTAGGATCCCCATTAGCTGATGCAGAACATCAGCTACTCTTCCTGGGGTCCACACAAAAACATCACAACAGAGAAGACACTTACAGACAAAACAACCAAACCAACCCACACAGGGTCAACCTCTGTGATGCAGCTAACTGAAAGAAACTGTCAAAGCATCCACACAAAAGAGTAAATAATCATGACTACCAAAAGCCCATATGTCCACCTCAAAGTGACTAATTTAACCATGCCCCCTACTTTCCTGTTACAGTATTGGCTTACTTTACATTTGAAACGCGCAACCTTCGATAAAACGAAGGTTGCCGTTCTTTCGCTCTGTTCCATTTTCCTTTCCCTTGACTCGCCACCCTTTCGTGTGAGTCCACATGCCAGGAAGAGTTTGCAAGGCCTGCGACGGAGTAAGGCGCATCCTGCTTCATGCACCATTGTTTTTTTCACTAGCTTTACCTAGACTCAAAAACCCCTCCATTCATACTCCATCTTGTTCCTTTGTTCTCTGTGTCCCCGGTACACAACCCCCACGTATGGGAACATCCAACACTCCTCCTCACACGCACACACACACGCACACACAACACCTACACACACATGCACTCACATAGTTTGTTATACTGTACATCATTGTAGAGAATTGTGCTTTGCCCTTTTCGGTACTTTGTGTTTACTAAGCTTTATTATATGTACATGGCTGTCTGTATTCATATTACTCTTGTGTTGAATTGAGTCAGCCACTGCTTATCCAAAGAACTTAATAGAATACCTTCACCTCTTAACTAAATCATTTATATTAATTTAGTATTAGCTGAATGTATGATATTGTGGAGTTTTGCAGAGAAAAACGACTGGCTTGGGTTTCAAGTATGCAAAAATAACTTTATTCGAGCAGATCGCTCTGGAAAACATGCAATCAGACTGCCACGTCAGGAAGCTCTGCTCTCCCTCGCTAAACCCCCGGCTTATCTCTCCCTCCCGGCTGATGCGTCACCTGTCAGGTGAGTCTGGGAACGTGGGCGTGTTGCCACAGGGGATTCTGCCTCTCTCCCCCCAGTGCTCACTACACAAGCCCCCCCAGAATTTACTGTGGCAGCAAAACCGCCTAGGGGTCTGGATGACACGGCCAAACCTCCCCAGTTTCTTGCCCGCCGCCTCGGACGGATCAGGACCCATACCAGAGTCAGTTTTAGGGCTGTTACCAGGGTCAGGATTTAAGTCAGGGGTAGGATTTCTCGACCTGAGAGCGGGAGGTCGACCTCTGCGTGGAGGACAAGCGACTTCTACCGGCGAATCTAAATCTACGTGTCGCCGGCTTTAAGCGGTCTACGGTAATGCGGTCAGACCTACCAGCGATATCCAAAACAAAAAATTTTTCCCCGGACTTTAATACCCGAAACGGTCCCTCGTAAGGAGGCTGCAAAGGGCCACGATACTTATCTTGTCGCACAAACACAAAGCGCGCCTCACCCAAACCTGGATGAACGTGGGAGCGTGGCAAACCGTGATGCGTCGTAGGCACCGGGGCAAACGATTTCAGACCGTCCCTCAGAACCGGGAGTTGGCGCGTAGCTGACCAAGGCACCGAACAGCTAGGTAAAAACTCCCCTGGTACGTGCAACGGTTGCCCGTAAACTAGCTCCGCAGATGATGCTCCTAAATCAGCCTTAGGGGCCGTCCTAAGACCCAGTAAGACCCACGGGAGCGTATCAACCCAAGCGTCCCCCTGCAGCGCAGCGCGGAGGGACACCTTTAACGAACGATGGAAGCGCTCGCACATCCCGTTAGCCTGAGGGTGATACGCCGTAGTCCAATGCAGCGTCACCCCCAACTGCCGAGCTATCGCCGCCCACAACTCGGACGTGAACTGAGCCCCACGGTCAGAGGATAAATCGGCCGGAACCCCGAAACGCGAGACCCACGCATTAATAAACGCCCGAGCCACCTCAGCAGTGGTGGTGGACGTCAGCGGTATCACCTCCGGCCAACGCGTGGTCCTATCTACAACTGTTAAAAGGTGTGTGTAACCCCGCGACGGAGGCAACTAGATCCACATTAACATCGTCAAACCGCCTTTCAGGGACGGCGAACGGCGCTAAAGGAGCCTTGGTGTGCTTGTGAACTTTAGCCCGTTGACACGCCAAGCAAGCATTCACCCAGTCATGGACATCCTTTTTCAGGCCATGCCACACAAACCTTCCAGACAATAGCTTCTGCGACGCCTTGCGGCCCGGATGGGATAGGTTGTGTAAAACCTCGAAAATACGCCGCTGCCAAACCACGGGCACCACTGGTCTGGCGACCCCGGTGGACACATCACAAAGGAGTGGGGTGCCTGACGCGTCACCTGTCAGGTGAGTCTGAGAACATGGGCGTGTTGCCACAGGGGATTCCGCCTCTCTCCCCCCAGTGCTCACTACAAGTAACTGATAATAATAATAATAATAATAATAATAATAATAATAATAATAATAATAATAATAATAATGCATATAAATGTATGTACCATAATTAAATCTGGATGTATACACACACATACAGTTGAGGCCAAAAGCTTACATGCACCTAGGCTAAAGATATTCAGACTCAGTCTTTCATAACTCTGCACATTTCCTGTTGCCAAACATTTAGTTTGGCAAGTCAATTAAGGCATCTGCTTTGTTCACATCAGGTACAAAGCAGGTAAAGAGGTAATTTTAAAACAATCAATTAGAGACATATTTATTTCAGCTTTAATTCACTATATCAGAATTCCAGTGGGTCAAAAGTTTACATACACCTAGTTTAGTGTGTCTTTAAACAGGCTGAAAGATTCCAGAAATTGATGCAATTACTTTTTAGAAGCTTCTGATTGGCTAATTGTCATAATTAGGAGTTAATTGGGAGTTAATTGGCACATGTGGCTGTATTTAAGGGCCTACTTTTAGAGCCACTGCCTTTTTGCCCATGATACGATGGGAAAATCCAAGCAATTCTGCCAAAAAAATTGTGGACCTCCACAAGTCTGGTTCCTCCTTAGGAGCAATTTCCAAACAACTGAAGGCAACACGAACATCTGTACAAACAATTGTATACAAATATAAAAATCTTGGGACCACACAGACACCGCAGAGTTCAGGAAGGAAGCACAAATTAACTCCCAGGGCTAAACAATCTTTGGTCCGAAAGGTTCAACTGAACCCCAAGACCACAACAAAGGAACTGGTGAAGGAGTTGGAAGCATCAGGTACCAAAGTATCTACATCCACCATTAAGAGAATACTACATCGCCAAGGCCTGAAAGGCTGCTGTACAAGGAAAAAGCCCCTACTCCAAGGCCGGCATAAAAAATCCAGAATGAAGTTTGCAGGTGATCTCCAGGACGAAGACCTAGCCTTTTGGAGGAGTGTTCTCTGGTCAGATGAAACAAAAAATGAACTGTTTGGCCATAACGGTCAGCACTATGTATGGAGGAAAAAGCGAGAGGCTTTTAATCCGAAGAACACCATCCCAACTGTGAAGTATGGGGATGGCAGCATCATGTTGTGGGGGTGTTTTGCTGGAAATGGGACTGGTGCACTTCAGAAAATAAATGGCATCATGAGGTAGGAGGATTATCTAGAAATACTGAAGCAAGACCTCAAGACATCAGCTAGAAAGTTAAAACTTGGTCAGAACTTGGTCTTCCAGCAGGACAATGATCCTAAGCATAACCTCCAAGGTTGTAACAAAATGGCTTAAAGACAACAAAGTGGAAGTATTGGAGCGGCTATCACAAAGCCCTGACCTGAATCCCATAGAAAATCTGTGGACTGCACTGAAAAAGCGTGCCTGAGCAAGGAGACCCACAGACCTGACTGAGTTACACCAGTTCTGGCAGGAGGAATGAGCAAAAATTCTGGCAAAGTATTGTGAGAAGCCTGTGGAAGCTTACCCCAAGCGTTTGATTCAAGTTAAGCAATTAAAAGGCAAAATACTAACAAAGTGTATGTGAACTTTTGACCCACTGAAATTCTGATATAGTACAGTGAGCACCATAATTCATTGGACAGTGACACATTTTTTGTTATTTTGGTTCTGTACTCAAGCACTGAGTTTGAAAGGATACAGTGAGAATTAAAGCCGCAAGCGGCGATGGGAGGGGTCCAAGCATTGGCACTATTGCGCCCCCTATGGAGCAATTTTAAAATGGTCTTGTCCTCATGATCATATACCTTCACCCAACATATCTACTGAATATCATGATGATTGTATAAAACATTGATGACTTACGGCCAATTTTGTGCTAAGGGACGCTGTCGGATTACTTAGTTGCGTCGCCATGGATGTGTCCTAGCCGCTTGCCGTAAAGGCCTTTACTATGTTGTAACACTGCATATGGCATCGTAACACTTAGATGGCCCGGCGTGTATGTAGAGCTGCAGTGCTTCCGCAACGCAACCAAAAAAGGCGTCAGACTAGTGTCACGATACCAAAATTTTGACTTTGATACCAATACCAGGTTTAGTATCACAATACTCCATACTGAAACGATACTTGAAACTTAAATGATACGGATTCGATACTCTGTATCTAACGATACTGAAATAACCTTAATAGATCAGAAACGTAATGACCACAAGGGTTGACCTCATTTTTGAATTCTCGGTTTATTAACAACCTGGTTTATTAACAACCTTTAAGTTGAAGCCTGTTCAACATATTAATAAGCATAGGCCTAAGTGTTACAACACTAGGATTATTGAGGACTTCTGGGCATAGCTAAGCCATATGTTTGCTGATAGACCTATCTGACATCGTTTTCTGAGAACAAAACAGAAGCGCATAGGACTGTATCATTACTGTCTCTGTCTGTATCTACTGAACACAGATAAAATCATCCTCTCAATCAGTAATGCGGGAGACACATTTCCCTGACTTTTACATTTGACCTAAAAGTACCGAACGTCGGAAAATTCTAATACCGTACCATATTTTTTTAGTACCGAAAAGGTGCTGAAGTTTCAGTGTACCGTGCAACACTACGTCAGACACATTCCAATCCATTGCTCAGCTTAGCAGAGAATGCACATTTCAGAGCACCTCAGAGACAGAGAATAATAATACATATTTCAAATAATAAATACAACGTTGAAAAAAACTAAACAAAAAACGAAATATCAACTCGCCGTCCCTGCTACCTGCGCGCTGCTCGCAGAGTAGGCTACAGTATTATTTATTTCGACATTGGCAGACTCCAGCATAAATTGCATCTTTTGTTTATATTCAATATTAGTAATTGCAGCGAGAAACTGCAGCTGTAGACACAAGAAAGTTTGTTATATTATGGTAGCAACGGAACGAACCGAAATATATTGAGCAGTAATACTTACATAGCGATGATGAAATTTTATGTGTTCAGTAGATAGAGACAGAGACAGTAAAGCAATGACAGTCCTATCCGCTGTTTTGCTCCAGAAAACAATGTCAGATAGGTTTATCAGTAAACATATGGCTTAGCTATGCGCAGAAGTCCTCAATAATAATAGTATTTTCCAATAAATTATGAAAAATCGTTGACAACATTTCGTTAGGAGCAGCCCCAGAGTGAATGCGTAAGTGAATGCGATGATAAGAATTTTTTCGGTTACAATGACCGATAAAAAGTCTATTCCAAAACCAAAATCAGACATGTTATACATCCTTAGAAAGCTTATACTCTCACCTACTGAACATAAAGGGCGACAACGCCGTAAACAACAGGTGTGGTATTATGCACAGCTATTTTTGAAGGTACCCATGCATCACAGATACGCGTATATTTCACAAACGGATTGACCAAGATATAAGCCCACTCAGTCTCAAAAGGGACATCTCTACACGTAAAACCAACAGTAAGCTTTTATATTTATTCAATATTTAGTCCCAGATATTGACTGTAGAATGACATGGTATCATTTTGTAAAACGTTGTCTCGTTTATTTCGTTACTCAGTGAGCAGCGTTTTCACTGCTGTATAGGCATATCTCAGGGCTATTGTCGGGTTGATCTTGTTGCTATGACGGAATACAATTTTGGTGAAAGAATATTTTTATGAATGCCCAGATAGATAATATTGTCCATTATGAAGTTCAGACCCTCCCCTCACTGATAAAAACTAGACCCGACAGTGTCGGATTACTTAGTTGCGTCGCCATGGATGTCTTCTAGCCAGCAACTCAATCCTATCAGATATCTCTGATTCCAAAATTCACCCCATCATAATCAGTGACCACGCCCCTGTCTCCTTCACCTTAAATAGTAAACAACCCAAACAGTCTGCCCCCAGATGGCGCTTCAACACAACTCTGCTTAAAGATGCTGATTTTGACTTGTTCTTCAAAAGAGAGTGGGCATCCTTCATGGAGATAAAGGATTCTCCAGAAATCTCACCCACATTACTATGGGAAACAAGCAAAGCAGTACTGAGGGGCAAAATCATATCCTACTCATCATATAAGAAAAAAAAAGATCAAAAATTTGAAAACCATCTGGAACAAAAAATCCAAGAATTAAATGATGCATATGCTAATGCCCCAAAGAAGAAATACAGATTGAATTAGAAAAATTATCATTTCAATTTAATGAAATGCTAAATAAAAAACCAAATTCATGATAGAGAGACTCCTGCAAGACCACTTCGAACACAACAATAAATCAGGAAAATATTTGGCTAACCAACTAAAACAAAATAAAGAAAAATCAATTATCACGGCTATAGAGGATTCAGCGGGGAAGACCATGATAACACCACAGGACACAAATAATACATTCAGGACATTGTATAGCAATTTATATACCTCAGACATCGACCCAAGTTCAGCAGACATCAATTCCTTCTTGAATAAAATAAATCTACCACAACTATCCAAAGAACATGCACAAGCACTGGACGAACCATTAACACAAACTGAATTTCATAAAGCACTGACCCAAATGCCCAACAATAAAGCTCCAGGACCTGATGGCTTCCCCACTGAATTCTTTAAACATTTTTGGCTAACAATTTCTCTATTATTCATCAGAATGGCACTTGAAATAAAACATAACTCCAAAATTCCCCCGCATAATTTTATGATCAACACTGCGTTGATCTCAGTATTGCTTAAGCCTGGCAAAGACCCAACCCTACCCTCCAGCTATCGTCCCCTATCACTTATCAATACTGACATCAACATAATTAGCAAAGCTTTAGCCACCAGAATTGAAACAGTCACCCAAATCATAATTCATCACGACCAAACTGGATTCATCAAAGGACGACATTCATCAAACAATATGTGCAGACTATTTAATTTAATTAATGTCATCAATCAACACAGTTTAAAAGCAATAATTACCTCACTGGATGCAGAGAAAGCCTTCGATAGAGTTAACTGGACATTTCTATTTGCAAAATTACAAAATTTGGTTTCGGAGAATCATTTATTCACTGGATAAAAATATTTTACACCTCACCCATGGCTACCGTCACCACGAATGAAATAACATCACAGAGCTTCACACTACACAGGGGGAATAGGCAAGGATGTCCACTCTCTCCCTCTCTATTCACTTTTTTCATAGAACCTCTTGCTGCAGCAATCAGACAAAATGAAAATATCAAGGGAATTATAACTCATAACACACACCACAAGATCAGCCTTTACACAGATGATGTGATGTTATACTACAAGATCCTAAAAATTCCCTCCAAAAAACCGTTAAACTCATCAAAACATTCTCAAAAATCTGACTACTCGATAAATTGGACAAAATCTATAATTTTACCCTTAGGAGGAGATGATTGGAATGCTGCAACACAGGAATCGCCTACCCCCCCCCCCCCGCCCCCCCACTGGATATATCAGGTATTTATGCGCCAACATTTCCCCCAAGCTGTCTGAGTTATTCCATCTCAACTTTAACCCATTAATAAAAACAATAGAAGATGATCTACAACGATGGATGAACCTACCACTTTAATTGGAAGAATAGCAACTGTCAAAATGTCAATTTAACCAAAAATCAACTGTTTACTATGATCCCAAACCAACCCACCACCAACTGGTTCAACTCCCTAGATTCAATAATAACCTAATTCTACTGGAAAAATGACCTACCATTCCTCAATATAAACATAAAACACCACACCTGCTTTAAGAACACTGTAATTTTTTTGTACGTTGAAAATGTGTTTTTTATGAGATCTATAATTTTACACAACATAGAAGGTCCCTTAAAAATAAGAAACATCAGTGTCCCTGTTCTTGCTGAAAGCATGCAACCATTTATGATGTCTACAACAATGACAATTTGATGATACTCGTAGAGCAACAGTAATACAGACAAAGCCAACCTTCATGCTGATGCCTGTGACGCTCTGACCAGAGAAAGCTACTGTAACCCATCTAGTGACAAGTTATTACAAGGCTAGCTCTCAGAACTCTCAGAACGTTACAGCTTCGTGTACTTGCTGTGCTTATTCTGTTATCGGCCTTTGTGAACAGCCCAAACGGTGGATTCTGGTTCAAGCGAGGAAGTGCCCATCAGACCAAAACTCAGTCATTTCCACAACTACATAAGTGTACTTATGCCTTAGTAATTGCAGCAGATATGGCTGTGAACTAAAATGTTTTACAAATAATTCAGACAATGTTTGATCGATCAGAGAAACAGTTTTCATGTCTATATGAGCACACATAGTGAATCACTGCCCATTCTTTCACTGCTCTGCCTCAGTTCCTGTAGATTCAGTGGCAAACCTGCAGTGATTAATGCACTTCTGACTGTGTTCTGCGGTGTACAGCTGCTTGGAGGCTTAAGGTAGTGAAGGGAAGTGTATGTTTCTGTATTTCTGTATGCACTCCTGGCCACTTCTGCCTAGGCCTGCAGTCTTGTCCCAGTCTCCACATTCCCAGTTACCGTGGCGATGAGGGAGAGGAGCGATGGAGAGCTACGGGGAGGATGGAATGCAGCTCAGGGCTGTCCCAGGTGCACTCCTGAGAGGACCCCGAAAAACAGGCGTTAAACGGCGTTAAGCAGATCAGAGACTTCTCGCATTTCTGCAACGAAACTGGAGCAGGTGAAGTTTGTAGGAGGTTGGCTCTCCCAAACTGCTGTGGCCCAGTCTAATGCAGATCCTTTCAGCAGCCCCACGATGCAAGAAATCTTTTTCCCATCGTTGCTGTAAGTGGTGGGTTGCTGGTTGAAGGTCGAGCGAACGCTGCATTAGAAACGCCTTGCACTTCCCCAAGTCTCCAGCGTAGCGCTCCGGAGCAGGAGTGTGCGGCTCCCTGGGCAGGAGGGCTGCGTGGGTGTAGAGCTGGACCGGGTCGGGAGGAGCCGTCGGGGCTTCGGGAGCGGGAGCCGGGAGGCGGGTGGTCAGCTGCTGCATCTGACCAGCGAGTGCTGCCTTGGCTGGCGAGGGCGTTGCGCAGGTGCTCTGGGTCCGCTGGGTCCATACTGGCCAGATTGTTCTGTCACGGGTCGGGGTGTGGTGGACCCAAATGCAGACTTGTACAACTGAGTGTCGAAACTCCCGAAGGAGATGTTTAATTCAAAGGTACACAATACAGCAGGCAGTCTCGTAGTCAGTTCGTGCAAAGATCAAAAACCAGAAAAATCCACCGGGGCAAAAATCGAAGTCGTTAAACAGGCGGAGGTCAGAACAGGAATCAGCAAAACAAAGTCGGCAGGCAAAAAATCGGTGGTCGGGTAAACAGGCAAGATCAAAACACGAGTCAGACTAACGAGAGGTAAACGCTGGAAAGGCACTGTAAACAGGAGGCACAATCTGGCAAGGAAGAACAGGGAAACAGAGAATGTATACCAAAAGAACCAGGTGAGTGAAATGAGAGATAATTGAACGGAGCGTGAACATGCAAACAGGGAACAGGTGAATGAAATGAGTGATTAGCCAGTGCATGAGAATGCGGCCAGAACAGGTGAGAGTGATCAGCTGAGGGGAGAGAGAGAGAAAGAGAAAACCACGCCCATACTACAAAACCGAAACAAAGATTGTGCAGGAGAAAAGCAGATAGTCAACTGAAAAGTGAAGTGACAACAGACACATAACAAGATGCTGGCAAGGTGTAATTTTATTGAAATTAGGCTTGGGGCTGCTGGATGGCTCATTCAGTTAAGGCCCCACGCTGAGGTGCATGGATGAGCCTCACGGCCTCGGGTCGAATCCGGACCGTGCCAGTGCCGACTGTGGCCGGTAGCTCCACAGGGCGACGCACGATTGGTGCCTGTGTTGCCCAGGGTACGGGAGGGTTCAGTCAGACAGGGATCTGCGTTTCATCGCTCTCTAGTGATCCCCCTTGGGCGCTCATATGACTGCATGTCAGAGCTGCTTATGAAAGGTCTTCCTCCGGCATGAAAAACAGCTTTTGTGTTCTATTCCATTACAAAATATACATGCTCACAAGCTGAAATGTGGTAAATGTTTATTTTTCTCATCCAAGCAGAGTAAAATAATCCATTAATGTGTAGGCTTGTTATCATACCAAAGCTGATTCTTTTTTTTTAAAGGAAAGCCTTAAGACTGAACATAAGGTCATGTCAGTGTGGCTCTATCACTGGGGTTTGTGTTTAAATTTCAACAGGGAAAAAGTTTTCTCGACAAGCTCCCCCTGTTAAGATAAATACTCCATACTGGTGGTGTGGCATTTGCAAATTCAGGAATTTCCCCTGGCCCGGCTGTGTAGTGTGTGTCTCCCTGGTGCCCCTTATATTAAAACCTGTTTAAAGGA